>NC_142857.1:3939393-4242424 GCF_061612785.1 Hesperophylax consimilis
TGTGTTCATTTACACATCTGCCGTAATGATGGACTCTGTAATGCTGTCCGAAGCGTAGGCTGAAGAAGGATGAACCGCAATACGGCATAATACCCCAAAAATCAATATTTTTAATACTTAAAGCCGTGAAAATCTCAAATCATATCACATTTATTCGAATTTAACTTTTGTTTTCGCGAAATGATACAAATCTTTTAAGCGGAAATTAACCCATTTTGCGACATCTGGTCGAGCTGAAACTCAGCAAATAGACTTGTTATTGATGATAATGATATCTATCAACTTTTGAATGCAATCATGAATGCACACGTGGACCTATATGCATTTCTCTAAAATTTTATTTAAATTTTTTAATTTTTTTTTTAAATTTTTTATTTACAAATTTTTTGTTAACATATAATTTTTGGGTTTTGTAATATGATGTTTATTTGTTAGGTGAGCTGGACGAAATAGGATGTAACCTATAAGCTATACCCTTTAGACTCTGTATTTTTGTGCAATAAATGTTTTTTGAATTTTTGAATTTTGAAATCGATGACAATACAGCAGATAACATACGCAAAAAATATCGGTCTTATCCAGTCAGGATTTGGCTCGGTTAGTAGACTTGTCTACTCCAGTTCCCAAGCATGTAAATTCAAACCAAAAAATAAAATAAAAAATTTCAAATACACTTGAAAATCGACGTATTATTGAAAAAAAAGGTTTTATACAAATCAGCTACTGACTACTTCATACTTCAGCGTCACGAAATTTCCCAGATAAGGAATGTCGTAGTTTCAATAGCTCCAGGCAATTTGTTCTCATTAGCACAATCAAATCGTCAAACGTATTTTTTTTGACATTGCATTACACAAATTGTATCTATCTGACCGGATTTTCCACTTAAGCGTAAGAATCTTAAAGTCATCAACTTCAATTACTCATCTCTAATTACCAATACATCAATGAACGTTCAATGTGTCAAGGTATATAAACAATTTGGGAAAACGAATTATTCACAGTTTGCTTCAATTCATCTCTGGGAACACATTTCAAAACGACGATGCTTAAGGTGAGAATATTTAGTTTCTAACTTATTTTCTAACCAAGTCAAAAATACTTAACTTCAATATACCGATTTATAATGTGTAAACACTTATAAGTTAATGACATATAGATTTCAGGATTAGTTATAAGTTATTGTAGAAAAATATCCCACTAAAACACGCAGGTACTGACGATCACCGTGGTCTAGAATGAAGTCCTCTACTACAAATCTAAAGGTAGTGGTAACTATTAAAAAATAGATCCGATCCCAGGATCTCTGTCTTACAGGAACAACGTCTTTAACCACTCGACCATTGGGACCTCATTATTATACGTCATTTTTGTCGATCTAACTTTTTATATTCAGAATTAACAATATTATCTTGCAATCAATATTTCCCACATTTATGGCAGCTATCTTTTTGAATGATCACAAAGTTCGAAAGAATTGGTTTTTAACCTTGATAGTGTCTTGGATAAACAAATTTGATTTTTATTTATATGGGAAACCTATTGACTATTTCTAAAAGTCTAAATGAATAATAAATTTGAAGGTTATACCTATCGATGTAATATATATCACTGAACAGAACAAGACACAGAAAAAAGATAACGGTCTCAGATAATTTTATTAATTAATTTTTCAGTCACTTAGCTCACCCATATATGGCAATATATTAGGTTATACATAGATGGCGTTAGCGGTCGGGAATAACAAGATAATAAATACGGTCAGAACCTCAAGGTTGAGGTCCAGATTATTCCAACCACCTGCTAATAAAGATATCAGAACCATTGTCTACCTATGTTGTAGCAGGAAGGAAACACAGAGACCGTCAAATCGTTCAGAGGTACAATCACTCAAGGACGATCGAAATTAGTTATTGTAATATCCTTGATATTAGTGTATGGGCTCTCTCATAGATGCCACTATATTAGACACATAGATGTCGTTAGCTGTCGGGAATAATAAGACAATAAATAAGGTGAGAACTTTGGTGAGAGGTTATCAGAGCCATTGTCAATCTATCACAATAAAAGTCCAATTGTTTTGTTGAAACCGGAGTTTCATTGAATAAGAGAGTTTGTTTCATGTATTGATCATTTAAAAATTTTAGCTTGCCCTCTTCTTCGTGCTGGTGGCGGCCGCCCTGGCCTACGAGAAAGCTCCCTTGGACTATAAAGGAGAAGTTATCGACACTAAGGACGTGCTGATCGCCAAGGAGAAACACTACGAAGCCTGGGATAAGGCTAACTACGAATTGCACCACGGACACGAAGGTCACTACGACCCTCACTACGATGGCCATTATGACCACCACGTTGACCCACACCATGGGGATTGGGTGGCGCCAGATCATAAGTGGTGATTGTAAATGCTATTACCTAACGACGTAAAATTTAAGATTTTACGAGTATCATTTGAAAAATGTTTAATTTTATATTTCTGAAATTCTGTAATTATGATTTGTTTTCTAAAATAAACTGTTTGAGCATTATGCGTGGGTACTATTTGAATAGCCGATAAAAAGAAGAAACAATGGTTAGTCAGAAGAATTGCCCTGTGGGTGTGTTTTGTTATCCAAATATTTGCCTAATCGAGTTTTAAATATTTACTAACGCCCTATCGGGCTTTTACGGAGTTAATTGACAATTTATGTATGGAAGTGTAACATAACACACGGATAATAGCACAACTATATATGTAAAAAAAATCAAATGCTAATACTTAGATTAACATCAAATTCAAATAATAACACCTGATATTGTTAATAAAACAAATTTTTAAATATAAAGTAAGTTTGTACATTGTACATTCGTATATGCATACAATAATTCATGTTTGTTTCAAACCAGTAACACTTAAAACAGGAAAATATTTTACTCCTAAGGAACATAAAAAATAAATATATATATAATATACTAATATGTATTATAAAACAGATGTTTTAAAAAAAAGAAGAAAAATGATGTCTGTTTTATAGAAAAAAAAACACTAATAAGTAATGGCAAAATACCAACGCTGTAATTAATATCGAATTTAAATAATAATACCTACTTCAAATGGTAAACAAATCAAATTATAATATACCCATCAAGTATGTCCCCATGTACATACACAAAAATAAATAAACTAAGAGTATGTGCTTTAAACGTTGGAAGATATAGAGACGAGACTTTTTTATAAAAGCTAATAAATAATACAAGTTAATAACTAGCGAATAGGTCTTAAATTAGTTGCCTTTTTAAACTCACAAAATTACCAACACTTATTATTTACTATTATGCAATACAAATTTGTGTTTACTAAATTCAAATGTAATGGAGATCTACGATGTCAGGCTGGTGTAAGTGAGACGGAGTACTGGATTACTGAGCTAAATGGAACATTTATTTTGTTTCCATTCAAATTTGTATGGAAGGCACTTCAAGTTTAATTCTTTATTCTATGGCTAGTAAAAAAGTATTTTTTTTAAATACAATGATAGGTTTTCATAGAAGGCAAAAAATGATAAATTTCTAGGGGAGATGTGGGTATTTTTGATATATTTCATAACTGTGTGAAAACCATAGAGAAACAATCAATTGGAATGAAAATCACACACAAAAACACGCAATAACCGCTTCGTTTGAAGACATGCTAAACAATATCCTATATAACATTTGTCAAAGCTGACCTTCAAACGTTGCGCGTAAGCATCATCTGCTTTGAATAACACCTGGTGGACATCTTGTACATGTAATAATACCTTGAAAAGGTCTTTTTCTAAGTATTATTATTATATCTTTTCATTTTATCTTTTTTTGAAAATAGGTCTATTTCAGGGTTTTGAATAGAAATTAATAAAAAATATAAAAATTTATCACATTATGTTATTTATTCATACCTAAAATGCAAATCTTGAAATGCTACATAACTTTTTGGTCGGATTCAGCTTTTCTCATAATGAAAAAAATCATAGTTATTATCTCTTTGAAAGATGTCTATACACATCGTTATGCAGGTAATGGGTTAAGTTATTAAAAAAAAAACAGAAATTTGATGGTTAGGGTTGCAGTAATTCATTTTATTCATGCAATGCAAGTAGAAAATTCTCTCAATTTCATTTTAGAACTGATATATAGCTTGAAATATATATGACTACATTAAATTAATTGCTAAAACCAAACATGCGTAACCTAATAGACAAATATAGTGCCATCTATGGGTAAGTCCATACACTAATATCAAGGAATTGTATTAACAAATACTAATTTCGGTTGTGCGTCTTTCTGTGAGTGATTGTAGTTCTGAACGATTTGCTGGTCTCTGTGTTCCCTCCCTGCTACTACACGGGTCTATTGAAGACTATCCCACTATCTTACTATCTTCTAGACTATCTTACTTTCCCTAAACATACCCTCCACACAGCATCCCCAAATGTGAGTTAGGCTCTATTAGAAATTATTTTCCACACAGGATGTGAAGTTAATGGTAAAAAAATAACTCGGAATTATTTTCAAAATTTGAACTGATTGTGTCAAGAATTCAGACAAGGTGAAAAGTACCCACCCATAGTGTATATATTTTTAACTACCCATGAATTATTTTAATTTTTTATTGGAAATGTGTTTTCTTTTGTTTAAATTTCAAAGGGTTAATCTTGACAAGTAATCTAAAACTTTGTTATTTTATCAAGACACATCGTTTTTTAGCTAACATGCAATTATTATCAATCCTATAATTATTACAATATCTTTTTATTTTTCGGTGGACTGCGCTAATATATTATAACACCAGATGTTTTTGTTTCCTAAATCTTGCAAATGAATTTCGATTGGGTTTTTTGTTTTTTTTTTTAACTTTTTTATGTGAATACCACACCAAAGTCCCAACTGCTCCCAACCATGTGACTCTGGCATCCAGAATCGAGCATCAGAATGTTTTTTCTAATGGGTTATGGGGAGAGGAATAAGTTGGGGAAAGTACCTGGATTCTTCAGATTGGTTTACCAAACACGGCTAAAGCGTTTTCGAGAAACGTTTTTATGATATCCTTGATATTAGTGTACGAGTTCACCCATAGATGGCACAAGATTAGTCTATTAGGTAACTCATAGATGGCTCTAGACCGAGAGGATAGTGAATAAGGTGGGAACCTCAAGGTCGGGGTCCTTATTATTCAAACCGCCTGCTAATTAAGATAACAGAACTGGCTGTGGTTTTCACACAGTCATAAAATATGCCGAAAATACCTATTTTGAAAACCTATCTCGTCACTGTATTATTTTTTAAATGTTTCTTTTTATTTTTATTGGCCATAGAAAAAAGATAACACTAGAAGTGCCTTCCATACAAATTTGAATTGAAACGAAATAAATGTTCCATTTAGCCCAGTAATTCAGCACTCCGTCTCACTTACTCTCGCCTGACATCGTAGATCTCCATTAGGGTAATTAATTAAGGGCCGTACGGGAGAGATGGCCAATAGAAAAAAGTTCTAGGAATAATTCATAGATGGCGCGTCTTTCAACTTAGTTCGCTTCGTTTCGGCACGGGCAACAAGTATTAGCGGAGTTTTGTGCGTAAAAAATATGGAAAGGTGAGTAATTTGACATTGTTTTTTAATAACACGTTCGATTTAAACTAAAGGGGTTAAGATATTAACATACTTACGTTAAAGTTTTCAAATTTTTGCCCGTTTTCGTGATTTCTTTGTGAAGTAAAAAACTTTCGCGTGTTCTAACCTCAAAATTAACTAATAAATTGAGAAGTTGCTTTTATTATGTCATGTGGCCATCTCACCCGGACAATCGGCAAAGATGGCCATAGTATTTACGGAAGAGATAGCCATAAAATTTAATGTCCTAATTTTAATTTATTTTTAATATTTAATATTTTCTACAGATGCCTAACCAATACATACGAAAGGCAGCTGCTGGACGAGGTGCCTGGAGCCAAGAAGACTTAAAAAATGCTATGGAAGAAGTACAAAGTGGAGGGATGACTGTTTATAGGGCCTCTTTTATCTACCATATCCCAAGAAAAACACTAGAAAGAAGGTTAAAACAAAACAACTACACAAAGTGATCTATGTGACCATCATCAACCTTTGGTGCAGATAACGAAAAAAGACTGAGCAAGCATATAAAAGACATGCAATCGAGAGGCTTTCCTTTGTATCGATGATTTAAGAAGAATTTCATTCAAGTAGGTATGCTGAGCAATTAGGAATTAAACACAGATTCAATATGAAATATGAGAAGGCGGGCTATGATTGGGTTCAATTGTTTTTGAGAAGGAATTCCAATATTTCATTAAGGAAATCAGAAGGGGTGTCATATGCTAGAAGTCAGGGGATGAATAAAGCAGAAGTAAACGCCTATTTTGAAATGCTTGAGAGGATTCTCAGTGATAATGACCTAATAAATAAACCTGGCTATATTTACAACATGGACGAGTATGGGTTGCAATTGAATAATCGACCAGGTCACGTTTTGGATGAAAGAGGCTCCAAAGCTGTAGCTATGTCAACGTCTACAGAAAAAGGAGAAACGATCACGGTAATTGGTTGCTGCAATGCTGAAGGTAATTTTATACCTCCTGCATGTATTATGAAAGGGCAAAAGAAGAAACCTGAATTTGAAGATGGACTGCCTCCAGGTTCAGTGGTTTATATGTCACAAAAATCTGCCTATATAACCTCTGACATTTTTCTAGAATGGATGAAATCGCATTTCTTTCCTCGAAAACCTTCTGCTGGACGGTCATTCTACACACTGCAACTCAGTTAAAATGCTGGAGTTTGCTAATGATAGTGACATCATTTTACTGTCAATGCCATCACACACATCCCACTATCGACAGCCACTGGATGTGGCTGTGTTCAAGTCTGTGAAAACTTTCTTCTACGAATCCTGCAGGTTATGGATGAAACATCACCCCGGACGACGTCTAACAAGACAACAATTTGGCTTCTTATTAAACCAAGCCTGGGGAAAATCAGCGACAAGTGGAAATGCAATATCAGGATTCAGGGCAGCAGGAGTTTTCCATTAAATCCAGGAGCCATTCCGGAGTACGCATTTAGTGAGAACATCGAGCAACCTATTGAAAGAAACATCGAACATGCAGCGCAGGTCCAATCACTTTCAGATTCAGGCCCAAGTACATCCTTTCAGACTGTGGACCAATCAACACTAGATTACTGAACGAAGTATCTCCACTGCCTGTAAAACTAAACCAGGTTCGGAAACGAGCCAAACAAGTAAGCATTCTCTTGACATCTGAAGAGCATATGGAAAAACGAAAAATGAAAGAAAATGAAAAGGAAAAAAGGGAAGAAAGATAAAAAAAATCAAAAAATAATAAAAACGGAAATTAAGACTGAAAGACCTAAGAAAAAAATACTGTTAAGAAACGAAAGGCAATTCGTAGGTTGTCTGATAGCAGTTGTGAAGAAATTCCCATCATTTTCAACGATACCTCTGAAAGTGAATCTGAAGATAGAAAAAAAGATAATTGCAGAGGTTGCGGTGATAATTATTACAGGACACAATTAGTTGAAGAGTGGATACAATGCAATATTTGCATGCTTTGGGTGCATGAAAATTGCACCGAGTTTGAGGACATGTGTTCTTATTGCGGCAATAAGAAAAGAATGGAGTTAAAATGTCACAAGGGCAAAGGGAAAGGCAAAAAAAGTACTAGCCATCTCCCCCCAACCACTATGGCCATCTACCCCGGACACTCTGGGAGAGATGGCCAGTCCTAGTTTTTTTTTTAAGTTTAAAATTATATTGTTTTCATTAGTTGAAGTGATTTATCGTTAATATTTGAAAAGATTAATAAAAAAAGTTTATGTTCTATAGTGATTAAATGTTTTATTCATCATAATTCCTTCACAATAGCGTCTTAAAGTTACTAGGGCCATCTCCCCCGGAACTACCCTATATATATATAAAGAAAATTACATTTTTCACTTATTTAACTAGAAATAACGAATACATTACACATAACACAACGATATTATTCACTTTTATTGTTTTGTTGATTGAGCATAAAACTGAACATTTTTTTTTTTAAATGTACCTACACTTTTTTCATTTTTAATTTCGTCTGGGAGGCAATTATATATGTTGCTCCCCTCGTAACCAATGGATTGCTTGCCATAATGAGTGTGAATGGTGTTTAAATGTATTGTATCGTGTTGCCGTGTATTTTGTTAATAAGGAGACATGTATTATATTCATATAATTTTCTTAATTTTAATATTTTTGTTTCAATATATAATTTCTTTGTTGATTGTAGATCGTAGATCGTAGACACCGTAGATCTCCATTATATTTGAATTTAGTAAACACAATTTTGTATTGGATATTTAAACCTCGATTAGGCAAATATTTGGATCACGAAATACGCCCGAAAGGCAATTCTTGAGACTAACTATTGTTTATTATATTTTATATGTGTTTAAAATAGAACCCAAGCATATTGCTCAAACATTTTATTTTTGAAAACAAATCACAATTACAGAATTTTAAAAACACAAAATTGAAAATTGTTCATATTATTAAAAATTTAATTTTTCTTCAATAGGTAATGTATTTACAATCACCACTTATGATCTGGCGCCACCCAATCCCCATGGTGTGGGTCAACGTGGTGGTCATAATGGCCATCGTAGTGAGGGTCGTAGTGACCTTCGTGTCCGTGGTGCAATTCGTAGTTAGCCTTATCCCAGGCTGCGTAGTGTTTCTCCTTGGCGATCAGCACGTCCTTAGTGTCGATAACTTCTCCTTTATAGTCCAAGGGAGCTTCCTCGTAGGCCAGGGCGGCCGCCACCAGAACGAAGAAGAAGGCAACCTAAAATGTTAAATGGATCAATAAATGAAATCATCATCAATCATCAAGAATACATTTGTATCTCCGGGGTTTCTCACAAACTCTCTGATTCAATGAAACTCCTGCTTCAACAAAACACTTTGACTTTTATTGTGATTGATTTATAATTAAAGGTTCTCACCTTATTTATTATCTTATTATTCCCGACAGCTAACGACATCTATGTGTAACCTAATAGACATAGCATATAGTGGCATCTATGAGTGAGCCCATATACTAATATCAAGGATATTACAAAAACTAATTTCGATCGTCCTTGAGTGATTGTACCTCTGAACGATTTGCCGGTCTCTGTGTTTCCTTCCTGCTACAACATAGGTAGACAATGGTTCTGATATCTTTATTAGCAGGTGGTTGGAATAATCTGGCCCTCAACCTTGAGGTTCTGACCGTATTTATTATCTTGTTATTCCCGACCGCTAACGCCATCTATGTATAACCTAATATATTGCCATATATGGGTGAGCTAAGTGACTGAAAAATTAATTAATAAAATTATCTGAGACCGTTATCTTTTTTCTGTGTCTTGTTCTGTTCAGTGATATATATTACATCGATAGGTATAACCTTCAAATTTATTATTCATTTAGACTTTTAGAAATAGTCAATAGGTTTCCCATATAAATAAAAATCAAATTTGTTTATCCAAGACACTATCAAGGTTAAAAACCAATTCTTTCGAACTTTGTGATCATTCAAAAAGATAGCTGCCATAAATGTGGGAAATATTGATTGCAAGATAATATTTTTAATTCTGAATATAAAAAGTTAGATCGACAAAAATGACGTATAATAATGAGGTCCCAATAGTCGAGTGGTTAAAGACGTTGTCCCTGTAAGACAGAGATCCTGGGATTGGATCTATTTTTTAATAGTTACCGCTACCTCTAGATTCGTAATAGAGGACTTCATCCTAGACCACGGTGGTCGTCAGAACCTACGTGTTTTAGTGAGATATTTTTTTACAATAACTTATAACTAATCCTGAAATCTATATGTCATTAACTTATAAGTGTTTACACATTATAAATCGGTATATTGAAGTTAAATATTTTTGACTTTGTTAAAAAACAAGTTAGTTAACTAAATATTCTCACCTTAAGCATCGTCGTTTTGAAATGTGTTCCCAGAGATGAATTGAAGAAAACTGTGAATAATTCATTTTCCCAAATCGTTTATATACCTTAACACATTGAACGTTCATTGATGTATTGGTAATTAGAGATGAGTAATTGAAATTAATGACTTTAAGATTATTACGGGGAAATCCAGTCAGATTGATAAATAATGTAATGCAATGTCAAAATAACGTTTCACAAATTGATTGTGTTAATGAGACCCAACTGCTTGGAGCTAATGAGACTATGGCATCCCTTATCTGGGTAATTTTGTAACGCTGAAGTATGAAGAAGTCAGTAGCTGATTTGGCATCGCATCTGATTCCCACCCAGACATCGTGAATTCAATTACTCGGCTGGTTAAGTCCTCCAACGACATTACGATAGTAAGAAATTTTCAAATTTTGTCAGTTATTCTTAAGGCGATGCACTACCTCGTGTAACATTTTGAATCGAGCCGCTATCAATAACACACCTTACGTAGATGGCGATTATGCTTAAATTCCCGCTTAACACCATCCACCTTTTTTGATTTATACAAGAAAAATACATGGCCAAAAGGGCCTTTTATTTTATTTTGTGGATGTTCAGGCTCAAATATTTAAATGTTTTTCGATCATTTTATAAAAAACTTAATTTGCCATATTATACAATAAAACCATAACTGAAAATGGGTTCATAAGTAGGAGATTTTAACTTAAAACAGTTTTCATAGGCCTTATACATTATTTTTTTTGGACTTAAAAGAATTATCTAAAAAAATCTCGATTATTTCAAAGGCCAAGATGTATTCTACTCGCAGTATTTAATTAAAGCATCTGAAACATTTATAGGCGACCAAATTCTCAAACCAAAAACACGTGATTTTGCGTTACTACGTAGTGCATCGCCTTAAACTGGGAATTTTTGTCTTTCTAATCAAAATTTATTTATTAAAAAATAAACCCATTTTTCTATAATGCATCTATTTTTAAGTGTATTTGAAAACTTAGTTTTTTTTGTTTGACTGCGGATTGAATCTTTCTGCTCAGGAACTGGAGTAGACAACTCTACCATCCGAGCCAAATCCCGACTGGATAAGACCGACATTTATTGCGTGTATTAACTGCTGTAATGTCATCAAATTTAAGAGAAATGCGTACATTTCCGTACATCTACATTATGTGCAAGTTGATATCATTCATTATCATCGATAACGAGTCTTACTTTTAAATTCAAATATATGTGATGTGATTTGAGATTTTCCCGGTCAAAAGTATTAAAATTATTTATTTTTGGGTTATTATGCCCCTACTGCGCTACTTCCTATTTTAGCCAATGATTTGGACAACATTACATCGGCCATCATCAGGGCAGATGTTTAATGTACTATATTGATTATTATTTGAGGACACGTTGGCAGAAAAAGTGCAGAGGGATGAAGTTCAAATCTTAATTTTAAGGGTAGCAAAGATAGTTACAACTTTATCGTAAATAATTATGAAGTGAATTTGCCGTTTTGCGCTTCCTCTTTCTTCAGTCAACGTTTTGGACAGCATTACGGTGTCCATTTAAACATCTGCCCTGATGATGCACACTGTAATGACCAGATAAGTTTTCAAAGAGGTTCTAGAAGGTAATAGAGTTGAAATAAGTATTAAATATGCTACATATAATTCACTAAGATAACATTAAACGTGTTAATATCACCTAAGTTTTGTTTTTCCATAGTGAGAAGCCGATGTATTGAGGAATGAATAATAAAATGTTTTGTGTTGAGTATTTAGAGACATAATAAAAACGGCCATATCAATAGTAATGAGGAATAAGTAACAACTGTAAATCGAACAATGTGGAGTGTTTTTAATATATTGTTCTCAGCGTGCAAATTTGTATCTTCTCCAAATTTGAACATTCTAAAAAACGCTGTTTTTACTTATTTGCCCTGGTGATGGACAATATAATGCTGTCTGGAACGTTGATGCATTACCGGTTCTGGCTGGTACACTGCCGATTGACTTGGAAATAAGGGAAGTTTTGACAAAAAAGGCATTGACAAGAGGTAAGGCCGCTGTCCACCTGGGAGTCGAACTGACACCCGGTGGAGCGGTGTCCCTTCCTGACTTATTGAAAGCCATGCGAGATAGAACGCTGAGTGTATGGCAAGAGCGATGGGATAGGTCGACGAAGGGTAGATGGACTTTCTCTTTCTTCCCTTCAGTTAAAAGCAGAATGGAAGGGGCGCACATAAAACTGGATCACTATATGACGCAATTGGTGTCCGGTCATGGGGAGTTCAGGGGGCGGCTACATAGTCTCGCCTTGTCTCCTCATCCGAACTGTTCATGTGGTGACACTAACCAGACAGCCGAGCACATTCTGTGGCACTGCGAGTTGATGAAGGATGCCCGAGAGGAAATGTTGGATGGCTTGAGAGGGATTACAAGACCGGCATGGAATGCCGATCTCGTGTTGAACAGAGAAAATTTTGAATGCTTCAAAAAGTTTGTAAAGTCCTGGGTAGAGAGATGGCCTGTGCTTAGAGTTGCTGATTTAGATTAAAATCATCTTTGTTTCAGGTGCCAAGCGTATTGTTCCTGTCACTCCACGGTTACTCCTCTTATAACAAATTTAATATTGTTTATGCGCGATTGCTTTATGTTTTATTTTTATTTTTATATACTCATTGGTTTTACTTTCTTTGTCTTATGGCATGATCGCAATGCATTTATTATTTTATTTGTTTGTTTTATTATTTCTTATTCATTTATTGTGTATACTGGCTTTTTACACCGTTTTTGCCAATTCTTTACACTGTTTTTTTTTTTAATGCACATTCTTCCTTTTACTTTTGAATTTAGGCCTTATTTATTTATTAGGAACGCGTTGATAATGATAATACTGTTTCTTTTTGTGTTTTAGCTCTTTATTACTATGTTAATCTTTTTTTCCCTTCTTTTTTTTTCTATTATGAACGGTCAATTTGTTGTTGATCACAACTTATTTTCTACGTTTGTTATTTGCCTTTTTATTTGTTACTAACAAATTGGTTTATGAATAGGTTGTCGAACTGAACTCTATCGTACTGTATTGTTCATTTCCCCACCACGGGGGCGGATAGACCCTGTTCCTGCATCCAGTAAGGTGACATTAATCCGGGGCGGCTGTCCCACGAACCACGGGTGCCTCCTCCGGCATCATGAGCGGGCCTGGGGAATGTTTGCGCGAGCCCGGTCCCCTTCCGTCCTGCCTCCGGTGACCTGAGGCTCACTTCATTCCCTAGGGTCTTTGGGAGTATCTCCCCCCCCCCCTCCCCCCATTTACATTTCTTCGAGGGTACTCTCGGAAAACTGGCTAAGGGACGCGGGTGCTTGGGATCGTTGTGGCCAGGCCGCTTGCCACGCTCATTCTTGCCGGGACCGCCCCGTGATAGTGGGGTAAACTGCCCTCGATACGCGGCTTGTATATTTTTATGTTTCAATCATACTTCCACCTATAAAATTTGTGCTCCTTATTTATTATTTAATTTTAGATGCCAAACCACCAGGCGAACACATTTCATATGTGTTCTTATTTTGTGTTACTATTAATGTAAGTATGCATACATTATTTCGTACTAACAATCATGCATGCAGGGACATTGGAGGGTCTAGATTCATTTTAAAATAAATGTAGCTTCTTTTTACAAAATTAGAGTCCTGACGTGTGCGGCTAAGGAGGTTAAACAATCAGTTTCCTCACACAGCCGTCGGGAAAGGGTGGGTCCCCCTCCAATGTCTGGAACGTTACCCAAAAAAATCACTACAAAAATGCGTTTATCTAAATTGACCTGCCATCTGAACCCATCAATAACAAAACAAATACTTAATTTGCGAGGCGAATTTGGGTATCGCTGCCCCGGGAACCATTTATTAGATAACCAACACCTCTGCCATAGGTCACCCCAAGCTATTCACTACGTTTGGTGTGCCCGAGTTCAACTGGTCAGGTGTGTTAAGGATTCACCTGCCCACCAGCTGCGTGGCGTGCCAGATTGGGAGAGGCTGCTTTGGAGAGACCTGTTGACCTCTCCAACGGGTCTCTCGACCCATCATCTTGCGCCACAGTGAGAGTGATAGATTTTTATGTCCGTCACTCCAGGTCACACTGCTCCCTAAATTTCTACCCAACCCTCATACCTTTTACCTTTCCAGAACCTTTACTTTAGCCCCACACAGGAGGCCCTGAGGAAATTAATTTTCTCCATGGCCTATGTTAACTTTAGGAATGCTGTGTGTAGGGTCTTTTTTAAGGAAATGAAGGAGAGGAAGTTCTGGGAATATAAAAGGTATGATGAAATGTCCAAGGTATCTTTTTGAATTGCTTCTCCATATTCAATATTGTCGTGTGGTGAAAGTAAACGGGGTCGTGTTATGAAAATATGACATTAATTGGGATTACACAAGGTTACACCTATAAACTGCAAGCTATCCATATGATGGAATTTTTAAGAAACCAATATCATCGGAAGGCAAGGCTTTCTTGCAGCTCTCCTCGTATTCCCAGTGATTTTAACACGATCGAATGTTCTTCTTCTTGATCTTATGTTCTTTTCGTCTTTTTCCTGACGGAACATCTGTGCTGACAAGTGAGTAGAATCGACTAATTGAAAACATCAGCATTTCACTTTGACCTCCACCAACTATCGTCCATCGTACGAAGAAGAAAACAATAACAAATGCTCGAAGAATTTAATTTGGAGAAAACAACATTTTTTACACATTTAAAAAGTCATAAAGTTAACAAAAGATTTGTAAATGGATTATAATCATTTCAGATGCCTACAGGCTTAAATTTGGAGGAAAACATACAAAAATTCCGAATTGATTAGGTAAATAAAAACATTCTTTATTAAAAAGGGATTTTACAGTCTAGACAAAATCTTTTCCTCAAAAAGAATTACCATTTATTTTGATAATCACCATGATGGTTAAAATGTTGACCGCCTTGGTGGCCATAGTGTTCACCACCGTCGTGGTCATGATGATCCTCGTGTTGAGGTTTGTAGTGGCCATCGTGTTCTTCGTAGTGCTGGTGGTCAGCTGCTTTTTCCCAGGCTTCGTAGTGCTTTTCTTTGGCGATTTGAACCTCTTTGGTGTCGATTACTTCTCCCTTCTCGTTTAACGGAGCTCCTTCGTAGGCCAAAGCGGCCACCACCAGGAAGAAGAAAAGGCTCACCTGAAATTTGGAGTATTATTAAAATTCCCGTTTAATATTTTATTTAGGAGCACTGAATAATGAAATAAAATATTTAATATATTTATACACAACACTTTTAAGCGTGGTTTTAGTGTTTTGTTTAATTTCCATATAATTAAAATGGTGCCACAAAGTAATTTTTGAACTATTGGGATTTGTAAAAAAATTAAAATGTACGTTTGTAAAAAATGTTTTTTTCTATAAACATAATAATATTTCAATGATTTGCATAGGCACCGTATTTGTGAAAAATCACCCCCAGAGCGCTGTACAAATATTTGTACAATACTCTATCTTACTACTCTTATTTCAATTTCAATCTATTATAACCTATCCTTATCCTTATCCTATATTCCACTTCCTCTCCCATTTACCTACTAAGTAGTTTTAAGACACAACAAAAATTCTGAACAACTTAAGCATGAGAAACTTTTCGGCTTGACTTTAATTAACTTCGGATGTGTATTGGTGACCGGTAATTCATCAAAATGATAATTTAGCACACCTCTGAAAAGCATATAAGATCATCAAAAGTGATGAAACAAAAACTAGGTTAAATAGGCTATTTAGGTAAGGTTAAGTTAAGTGTCATCGTATTATTATCATGGAACCATCCGACTATAATAACAGTGCAATACATTCGACTAGTGAACGTGATGCCGCATTAAAATGTACATGTTTTATATTTATTACACAGGACCATACTAACTTACTTGGCTCTTGAGATTAATACTGCTAATTAGAGAAATTTAGATTCAGTTCTGCGCGCAGAGGTTTGGAAATTGAAAACACGTGTAATTAATTGTTAAAAACAATTCAGGTATTTATTTTTACAATTTATATTCTTTAATGTAGGTACGTGTTCAGGAAATTAACTAACTAACCATCACGCCGTTAGGCAGAGAGGACGGACCACAAAATAACTCGGTCTTCGCACATATTCCTTGCCTCATTCACATTCATACATCGTCTCGTACATAGTCCTTTATTATTCTGACTCTTGACATGGCCCGACTCAAGTATATGATTCACTTGATCGTTCCATGTTTTACCATTCTCCTTACACTCATTTCTTCGTTCATCCGCTCATCTTGCACAAACCATCTAAGCGTCCCTCTTTACCATCATCATTACGCTTACATCAACCTTGCATTCTTTGCGGATCTCCACATTTCTCACACGATCATTTATAGTTTTATCACATCGGCGTACCTCAGGGATTTCATATCTACAGCATTCAGTATAGTTATTAATTATTGACTGGCGGTAGTACAAGAATTCGATCAAAATTTATATTTTCAAAAGTGATTTGCCTCGATAAGAAACAGATTGAAGTGTAAGGCTTTGAATAATGTTAATCAAAGTTAAATAATTAGAATATATCGGGCGTACAAGAGTGGTACCCTCAGGTTTGGATAATGATTTTCTATTTAAAGCTTCTTACCTTAAGCATTGTTGTTTTGATTGTTTTCTGGGAAATGATTTAACAAGACTGTAAATATTATAAGTTTGGTACGCGTTTATATACCTTGACGGCGTATTACAATATTTACAGGTCATTAAGGCAGACATTAGAGATGTGTAATTATTACTTAATTTGATAACAATACCATGTGTTGATTTAAAACTATCTCACCATTGGGGAAATCCAGCCAGATTGTTGAAAACCATTAATAGCTAGTGTAGCTAAATATTTTGGGAAATTAAATTTCTTATCTACACTGGTTTTAAATACATTTTTGTATGGGAGTAGAGATTGCTGTCTGTACCATATGAAGCTAGGGAAACTTAATCACAATTCTTTTGGATTTGAACCGTTGTGTGGCGAGGCGAACGACGCACGTAGAAAAATGAGTATGGTTGATTTATTAAAATCCTGTTAATAACGTGATAGCATTCCATTTCCTAACAAACTATAAGCTGTTTCATAATATATCTTAACAAGTGTCAATGCAGATTCACTCGGTCTTGGCACACACTCCTTGCCTCATTCACATTCATACTTCGTCTCATACATACTCTTCTTTTATTCTGACTTTTGACATGGCCCGACTCAAGTATCTGATTCACGCGATCGTGCCATGTCTACCTAGGGTATATTCTCTTCACACTCCTTTCTTCGCTCATTCGCTCTACGTGCCCAAACCATCTGAGCGTCCCTTCCTTAATCTTACTCATTACGCTTACATCTGCCTTGCACTCTTTGCGGATCTCCATATTTCTCACACGATCGCACATAGTTTCATTTGTCGAAGGAGGGCGTGCGGTCCATCGAAGATGACCATGAATTATGCACTACCTACATTTTACAGAGCCAATAAAAAAATAGCTCAGTGAAATCAATAACTTTATAATATCAGTTCGATTGGCGTAACTACCGATGATTTATTACGATTTCTCGAGCACGGTCGCTCTGTTGATAGCCCGACCGATATGGATAATGCAATAAATTATAAGTCGACATACGGTGGCAACACTGGAGGTATATTCTGTCAATTGACATTCCTAATCGTCGGACGTCCACGTAAAAGTAAAAAATACTAATAAATTGACAACATCGAATTGAAATAATTACTTTAATACACATTGGCAGTCCGCATGTACTTTTTGACACTAAAAAGGAGACATTAATTCACGAGGTTTTTAGTCATAATTTCAAAGTCATAAGTCAAAAGTCAAAGTCACCAGTCCCGTGCTCGGGCAAAATAACTTAATTTTGAAACACAAAAAACCCACACCTAATAAAAAAAAATTTAGGTCGCTTCTCGGTTTTAGAATGCGAGAAGTCGAGTATGATGTCAACAATAGAACTTGAATTATTACAAATGACGTGCAAAGTTTTCTCGGAGTGGTTAATATTTCATCCCCCCCCCCTAGGGGTAAGACTCTCGACTAGCAATCCGAAGGTCTCGGGTTCAAATCCCGGCGTGCGCAAGTATTTTTTTTTAAATTTAAAAATTTGACGTATTTATTTTATTTCTAAATGAATTCATTAAAAATAATATATAGTATGCTTGCGGCACGTTCCACAGTGGAAAATACTCCAAGTATTGCTCTGGTGCAAAACTACCATTCAGAATTGAAATGTTGTTTAAAATGTCTTTAGTCGTGTTTGGTCACCAGATCTAAATAGCCAGGTATCACCCCCCCCCCCCCCTCTCTCCCTCTCGCTCTTCCCAATCTTCTTCACCTCCCCACTACTTCTACTCCTTTTTTTAATTTACCAGTATTTTAGCACATTATTTTTTATGTGGTTTTAGTTCACTGGTTACTTCATCCTTGCTGAGTACCTCTAATTACATAAAGCACGAATTGCAGGGGCCTTTAAAATTTGTTACGAGATATGCTTGATAAAATATTTAAAAACCTGAACAAAACAAAATAAAATAGCGACATTTCTAAAACAGTCCTTTGAAGTAAAATGTTGCCACAATCGCTTTTTATACAAACGGAGAAAAATTAGTATCGCTAATTTATTAAGAATCTCTTCAGATTGTTAGTAATCCATTCACGAATATCACGAATTCGTTACGAAATCGTGATATTATGTTCGAAATTTACGAAAAGTTTATAAGTAAACCTGTTAATTCATTCGTTAAAAGCCTGCAATCCCGTTTTTAACCGGATTACCAACCAACCTTTGATTTAACAAACAATTTGAAGTGATTCTTAATAAAGTTGCAATATTTATTTTTTTCCTGTAGTAATAGCTTATTTTTAATATCAAGCTAAAACATTTCTAAGCTAATTACTTGACGTTATGCGGTCAAAAGTTGTGCACCATTTAGGCAGTTTGCAATGAAAATGATAATTGAGGTATTTGGTCAATCGTCAATTATCAATTGATCCTAATTCGGGAACACTAACATGCCATACACAGCATACCTCTTACGGCCACCGTGATTATGTGGTTACGAACCGAAGGTCGCGGGTTCAAATCCCAGCGTACGCAAATAATATATTATTTATCATCTGATAGTATTAATACTCTTGCGTCTGGACGATGTAGGCCCTCTGATTGGTCAAATTTCATTTGTCTGTTTCGGTTAAATTCCGCTAACTTGAAAATTAAGACACGATTTCATACTAAAATAGGATCGCCTCATAATATGTTTTAGAAAGTTCATAATCCATTGGATTAATTACATTACAATAAAAATTATCCACAGTTACGTGGTTATGTTTGACGTTTATAAAAAAATCACGCGTTCCTTCAATGGCCGGTACGCACGGCTATAGATGGCCGACAGAGCGCACCTCTGGCGGTTTAAAAACGAACCAAATGAATGGCGCGAATATTTAAATATGCAGCTCACAATATTTGACTACTTACGATAAACAAGCGTTTACTAAGAAGATTTCTTCCGGAAGCTTATCACTTTGTAATGGCATTTTTCATTATTATTTATATTTTTTTTGTTTAATAATTATAACTGATTTTATATTGTGACATGTTTTCTAATTTCTAAAATTTCAAAATTATTTATTTGCGGTGCTTTATATCCTGAGTGAAGTATTTTAAGACCTGATTTTTTTATCGGAAGAGTGATCATTATTCAAAAGATGATTTGCAAACTCAGATTTACTATTTCCATTTAGAGCCCTGCTATATTCTTTAGTTCTGACTTCAAAGTTTCTATTGGTTCTACCTTTGTAAAAGAAATTACAATCATCCCAATTGAGTTTTTAAACTCCTGATTTTTTTGTTTGAATTTTGCTATCTTTATTATTAAGAATATATTTCTTCATTGTTATTAGTATAAAACGCCAGTTGAATAGTACCAGGATTGTTTTTATATATAACTTTAGAAGTATCGTTATCTACAAACAGAATTCTACGCCATTGTTTATTTCTATCTTTAGAAAGACCGTTTGAAGAGAATATGTTTAATTTTTTTATTTAGTATTTCAACTATCAATTTATTAGAATAACCGTTATTAAATGCTATTTGTCTTATGAATATATTGTTTTATGGTTATATGCTATTTGTTTTTTTTCAGGTCTTAAAATACTTCACTATAAATAATTTTGAAATTTTAGAAATGAGGAAACATGTTAATATAAAAGCAAATATAATTAAGAAGAATTTTTTTATAAACTCTCTTTTAAATATTTTCCCACTCAACTGGTCTTTCCCATCTAACGATATTGTAATTCCTAATTATTATAAACCCAGCCTACTCTTACCCCTCCCCCCTCCCTCCACTTCTTCTTTCCCAATTGCAATCTATATTTAATTTTTGACTTCGGTGTATACACAATAAAACGTAAACATTATATTTATTCATTTATTGGACAATTTGCATAGCGCCGCTTTTGTGAGATATCACCTCAGGGGCGCTATATTGTAATAATCTACCTTTATATATAGATTTTTACTCTCCTGATGATGTTGTATATATAATCTAACTTAAAACTTTATTCGATACAGTAACAGTTGTAGGTAAAGAATTACCACCAGTTGGAGTAAAATTAACACCTTTTAATTAAACCGACTGCTAATCTCATCGCACAATTCCCCTCCTTTTATTCATAAACACGGGTACAATTAATCAATATGTAATAATCTATTATTTAAGTCAACTTTGTTATAACTATCTTTAATTGTGACAAACTAAACGATATTGATTCAACTTATAGGCATTGACGGTTGTAACACATATTTAAGCACTGCAAGTCTCCTATGAGCTAATTATATTAGGTACCTAAGATAACAGTTAATATCAGTTGTAGACATGTAGTCAATAATAGTGTTTAATTTGAAATAATCCATCACAAATACGTAAAATTTCATTTATTCAAACAACTGTCATTCTTATTATGCGTAAATTTAGCATATTATTATTAATTAACTCCTTCCTGTTCCGTGTTTTAACAATATATATACTCACCCTCTCTCTGTGAATGTCCTAATATCTATCTATTAAATGTAACTGTTGTTAATATCACTTAAAATGGGCGAAACCCAACCAAGAGCCGCCCGCAGGGCCTAGCAGAAAAAAACCCGCGGAGCGGGTTTTTAACTGCTAGTATAGTATATTACTTCACGTTCCAGAGTAGTAAATACTTTCAATATCGCCCTGGTAAAACACCACTATTCAGAATACAAACGCTGCCTGAAATAGCATTACTTGTGTTTGGCGACCAGATCTGAATATGTGTTATGTTTGCACATAGCTTGCTAGAGCTAACTGCAAAGTTAGGTATATTCACGCGTTGCCGGAAATCGATCATGCACCCAGAGCGTGTAAACGCACTAATATATACGCATCTCGGCGTGTCTACAATCGGGTGAACACCAATACATACAAGTACATCCGCGACGTCTCTGCATGGCACGAGTCACGCGAGCTAGCAACCAATCGGATATCGTAGAATACCCCTTCCACTTGCGCCCGAAGCAGGTCAAGTACTCGCGGCAAGCGGCCCACGCTTCAGTTCCCTGGGAGACGCGTAGAACACAACATGCTGTGTTAAGTTCCGAGTTAACTTTTGCCGCCCAAATCGGTGACGCCGTAAAAATGGACCGGCGGATTTGTTTCACCTTGAGTGCCGCCTCTCGAGTACCAGTTCTCCACTTCAAAGGGATCCCCAGAAACACCAGCACCCTTACATTGTAGAGTTGGGTCATGTCTCCATCTGCCTGAGGTCCACCAGCCCCATTACATTATATAGTTGGGTCATGTCTCCTCCGTCCAGGCCACATGCTGTCTACGGCCCAGACGCCTCTGCTCACCACAGCTGGGTCGTGAAGAACCCCTTGGCGAACCGACCCGTGCTCCAGCTCTTCCTCGCCGCATCCGCCCTTGCAGCGAGCCGCCTACCTCTGTTGATGTCGGCCGCCCTTCCTACCGTCCACGCCAGGCTGAGACCAGTGAACTCGTAGACCCCTGCCTCAGTCCTGGGCGTCTGCCGCTCCAGCCTGTTTGTGTGGAGCCCCTTGGCCCTCCAACCAGTGCCCCCGCCCTGCTCCATCGTCTCTGCGTCTCCAGCCGCCGCCCTGGCGCCGCGCCCCCTTGGTTGTCCAGCGTGGCGTGCCCTCGCGGCCGCCCTTCTGCACCCATCCTGCACCCTGCCATGGCACCTGCCCTGGTACCTGCTGACCGTCTCACCGCATCCGCCGTAAATTACACGTGAGCTAATAATATACCTTTGTCAATCAGAGCCCTTAGAGTCAATAGATTGCCTAGTATCCAGTTAGGCCTTAAAAAGCTATGTACCTTTTTTAGATCTGTTTGATAACCTGTATTACCTGTACAATAAACCTATAGTATCACAGACATATGTTTCATTTGGGAGACCGACTATAATCCACACCTTGAATGATAGGAGTATCAAGCTCTGCCTTGTGCGGCGATGACTATTTGGGTAACTCACCGATAGCATATTATATTGCTATAACGTTAATGTAACATATGCAAGTACTTACCCGCTTTCCTCTCCCTTCGCTCTTCCCTCCTCAATACATTCAACCTCACAACGTACCCAAATTGGGGATGCCATAGTCTCACTTGCTCCAGACGGTTTAGAGTAGTTGGGACTATAGTGCGGAATTCACATAAAAAATAAAATTGTAAAATATATCCTATTTAAATAAAATTTAAATGTTTGTTTGTTCAAAATCTTATATCTCAGAAAGAACATTCGAATAAGCGTGTGTTTTTATATACCTATATTATATAGATGACATCTGTGACAGCCAAAATATACTTTAAAAAAAACACCTCCATTGTTGAACAAAACAAACATGCTTTTTAAAAAAAAAACAAACATGATAAAATCAGTTCGTGGTATTGTTTTTTCTATCTGCACAGACAGATTGAGCCACATCAACGCTTGGCGGGGTACAGTTTTTTTATTTTTTTTATTTGGTAAAAAATATTTTTTTACATTTCAAAGTTTTCCAGTAATGTTGGCCTCACTGGGTGGCTTGCCCGTGCTGAGGCCTTCATTTTATAATATGAAAATATAATCTTAGTACAATATATAATCTTAGTACAATTTACAGTTAGTCATAAATAAATAAAATATTTTTAATGCTCGTGTGTAAATTTTATTCTGGCTAAAAAAACAAATAAATTTGAAAAGTTCAAGCTCTGCATCATTTCTCCAAACGGAATTACCATTGTTAATGGTAATCAGTAATCATAATGATGACCGTCATGATGGTGCTCATAGTGTTCGTCAACATGGTGGTCATAATGACCATCGTAGTGCGGGATGTAGTGCTCCTTTAGTTGCAGATAATGTTGCTTGTCGTTCTCTTTGTTCCAGGCATCGTAATGTTCTTGTTTGGCGATTTCAACTTCTATGGTGTCGATTACTTCTCCCTTCTCGTTAAGAGGAGCTCCTTCGTAGGCCAGAGTGGCTACCACCAAGACGAAAAAAAAGGCGAACTGAAATACATATTGTGTTTTCATTTTTTGTTTTATT
This sequence comes from Hesperophylax consimilis, assembly GCF_061612785.1. NCBI lineage: Eukaryota > Metazoa > Arthropoda > Insecta > Trichoptera > Limnephilidae > Hesperophylax > Hesperophylax consimilis. The sequence continues at coordinate 3,963,076 of NC_142857.1, forward strand.
AAAGATGTTTTTTAAATCAATATGCTCCTTATCAAGCTAATTTGTTCTCTTTTGGGAACAACTCATATGATCTCAGAGAAATCAAACTCTTGATTGGTCGCGCAATGAAAATGTAAAAAAAAAGCAGTAATACCCATTGGCAGCACTATCAGAGGAATATTTTAAATCTAAATATCGATTTACCAAAGAAAATACAGAACGCATAATCAAATTGGCCTAATTTCGCAGCAATTCAAAGCAGACCGGGTCAATGGCAGCAACTTAACGCGAAATGTAAAAATGACCGTGTTTTTTGAGGATTGGAACAAAGTGGTGCCAGTCTAAAAAAATCTTGCATGAATATTATATTGAGTAAATATTTTAATCCAAGCAGTATACGGCCCTACTCACCGTATAGCTAGACCAGCGCTGCTGTGTCGTATTAGCGAATCTTTATAAGTAAGACTGATTAAATAAACAGGTGCTAAGGGCCGTACTTGACTTAATTTAACCTGTCAAATAGTCCCTTAACACCCTGTAAAAATTTAAAAAATATCACTTTTGATTAAATGAATTTTATTTGTGTTTCGAACTAGCGACTTGTATACTCGGAATCAATAAACGTTACCACTCCGCCACAAATGTCGTCAACTAATAAGTTATAATGTGTGTTCTGAGTAATAAATTATGATTTTTTTTTCATAAAAATATTATGTAATTAAATTAAAATTTGTTTACCTTAATCATTTTGATTCGGATTCTCTTCTCGGAAATAAATAGAAGTAAACTGTGAATATTGTACGTTCTAAATGTGTTTATATAACTTGGTTAGCTGGAAGATTGTTACTAGGCAAGTAATTAGATGTGTGAATCTTTTCACTCGATAATTACCCAATGATTCACATTGGAGTAACCCACAAAAATTCCGGTCCGGTTGTTAACGCGACACAAGACTCTAATAACGTGGGTTTGCTCGACGCTCACATGTTAATAATTTCTGATGAATGTGTTGATAAAATCTCAAATGTTTCTAAAGTGATCTCTGCGGATGTAAGTTATTTATATTTAAGATGAATAAAAATAGGATCTTTCTATTTAAATATTTTATAATAGACGGTTTTAAAATTTTGAAAAAGATTTTTCAACTACAAAATTAGCGGGAAACCCCAGATTTTATTTATTTATACGAAGAATTAGTAACTTTTCAAGTGATCCCTCTAGAAAAATTTGAGATTTTAGTAATACGTTCATCATAAATAATTAAAATAAACCACATGGAAAGATCGATTTTCTAGGCTTGCTAGAATTTCTAGGGCAAAGTCGACCATAGATCTGTCCAATACACCGGGCCGCGCGCTGATTATTGTTTTTACACAATTTCATCACCTATGTCGTTAAGATTCCCACTTTATTTTACAAATTTGTTACGGCAAATTCAACCACAGGTTTTTCCAATACATCAGGGCCACGCGTCACATATTTTTCTGCACGGCTGCTTCAGTTACGTCGTTATGATTCTGGCTTTGTATTAGGGTATTGTCTTGTCTTAAATAACATAATTTATTAATAGTATGCTGTGTTTAATTACTTTCATCACTAGGTATTACTTGTTTATTATCTACAAATAGCTCAGATAAGTATACGATTAATTACAATAGTAACTATTGTGGTAATTAATATAGGGAGAATAATGATACTGACAATTTTAGAATCCAGATATGTTTTTATATTTATCAAATTAGTCAACTATAACTATGAGAAAATTTACAAGCTGCTCCTCGTTTTGTCAATCAGACAACTTTATGCCAGAGCAATACAAACTACACATTCCCTTACAATCTCAGTCCTTAATAATAACCAGGACTTTAACAAACGTAACCTAATGCCCCCTACATGCCCAAACCATCTAAGCGTCCCTTTTTTAATCTTACTCAGCTGCGGCATTTCTCACACCCACTCAGGAATCTCATTCTTCCTTACCATGCCAATACAATGCAATGCATTAAAGTAGGTATCACAGCACTCCATTATAAACTGCTAGCTTCGCTTCTTTGAACAGTTTTTTTGCTACCGTCAACCGCGTTCAATCCTCCATTAATGGAGTTACCTGCATTTACCATTATTTTAAAATCTCCATCAGCCTTCCTATCTCTCGTAAACATACTTCCCAAATACACAAACTCATCCACCTGCTCCAAGTATTCATCATTATATAAGTTGAATGCTGAAAAGTTTTAAGTTACAATTTATTAGTAAAACAAAATGAAGTTATTAATAGTTTAAACACACCACGAATTAAGAGTTTTCACTGTTTTTTGTAACAAGTATTACTGAAACATGTATTGTATATTCCAGTCGGGTCGGGCAAGGTCACACCTGTACCTGCATGTCTGCAGCAGGTGGTTTGCTGCGACATATGGGTACATATGCCTTCTCAGTAGTAAGTGGCTGGTATAATAAGGAGTCAACTAGTATATAGGCGATGAAAGAAGGTTAAGCAGGAAGGTTTCGTTTCAGCCGCACCCAATCCCACAATGGAACAAAGTACAGAGTGAACCAAAAAAAAAAAAAAAAAATTTTATAAAAAATAAGTTTTTATTCTTGTTTACATTTTAATTGCTTCTTCCTAAGATAAACTAACCAACTTTCTATAGCTAGTGTAATATATATAAATAAACATAACAATGAATTTAGAAATACAGATAGTTCGAGGTTTTTATTTAGTTTTGTTACAACGATTACATTTTTAAATCTAGTATAAAACTTTTAACAACTTATTTCTATGACATTGGGGACACTTTACAATATATGTTAAACTTATTCTTTATTGTATTTAGGCATAACTCACGAAAATGCAGCAAGGGTATTTTTTCTAACAAAACTCAACTGAGAAATTATTTCTATTTTTTGAATTGGGGAATGGTACCATTATAGTTTATAAGTTTTTTAAAAAAATACAATAATTGAAAAACATAATAATTAACTAATGATAATAAATCTAGATGAAAAACATAATATGATGTTAACTAATCTATACAAAACGGAATTGAAATTTAAAATATTATAAAATAAGATTCATTAAATAACACAATACAAATATAATTAGAATCAGAAAGAAAATAAATTTAAAAAAAAAAATAATTGAAAAAAAAATGTAATTGAAAAAAATTAAATTAAAAAAAAAATTAAATCGGTAATCGAAATTTTTTTTTAAATTTATTTTTACGAAAATAGATGGCTTTCATATAGAGTAATCGTTCTCACTCAGCCTCTTTCTATTCCAGACCATCATTCAAGCTAGACACTTGTCCGCCATACTAGTATTTCTTAAATCATATATTATTAACTAATTGACTGCATTATACAGAAGAAAAGAGTGTTACCTAATTAACTAATTATAAATGTTTAAATAGTATTGGCGCAGCCGGTAAGGGGAATCCTATTTAAGGGATTCTTATTTTATCTCGTAGGATTTTAAATCAATGATCTCTGTATCATGAAGACGTCAAGGAAATTACCACCCTAATACGGAAGTCGTCAAGCTATTTTAATAACTTCTTCAATTAGAAATAGATTGAACTCAAAGATGAAACCCTTCTCACCAAGGATGATGTATCGCAAATTGCATTTTCAAACACAAGATGAAATGTAACATTCTTCTGCAATACATACACAACCAACTATCAGACACACTCACTAAAAAACAGTATGCATGATCTCGGCAGCAAGCAAGCACGACTGATGTATTTACTAACTCCATTTATTCCATACCAGAACTTTGTCGAGTTCTACAAATTATAGTAGCGTTGGTGAAGTACTTTTAGTGAATTCTCTCATATGTTTTAGTTTCTATTTTATTTTATATTACTGTTACATATCTTACTAATATCGTTTCATATATAATTTATCAGTTTAACGTTACGGCATGCTTTAAAAAAATGTGTATAATTTTCGTGAGCTTACTAGGTAAGTATATTATTTTATTATTATCCATGTAAAAGCCCAGCTTAGCGTAAAACCAAATAAAATAATCGAATTTGAGTGGTAGATACTCTCAGTTTTGCCCTGGAGAAAAACTACTACTCAAAATAGTTGCTTAAAATGGCTTTAGCCGTGTTTGGTGACCAGATTTGAATAACAAAGAACGTTACAACCTTCCTCTCTCCCAATCACTTTCTATTCCCCACTCATTTCAGCATCACAAAATAGCCCGAATCGGGTCTTAATAAAACATTTTTATAAATCAGTAGCGACACAACGCCACAACTTCACTTATAAATAAATAAATAAAATAAGTATGTCTATATGTGAATAGCTTCTCATTAAATTATTTTAAGCATCTTAAATAATAGTGTACAGTTTTTTTGTGCCACACCGTAGTGGCAACAAAACTACAAGGTCATCGTCTCCCAAGTGATCTACATACGACTGTAAATAATAATGGGTACACTTTATTTCCCACTAGGACTTGGTATACGACATACGAAGGAGATAAACCGCTTGTCCGAGTGGAAAAAGAAAAAAACGCAGCAAGTTCTTTTATTTTGTGTGTAATGATCAACGTTTTATCAATTATGCAGGTCAAGTTTCGTTGCCTTTGTTGTGGATGCATTATTTATAACAGGCTTTTCAGAGAGCGACAGTGCAGAGGTTTAAAGAAGAAAAATTTGTTCCAATTTAATTTAATCTTTTTGTATGCTTGTGAGGAAGTACGCAGAAACTAGGTACATCTTCAATTTTCAAAAATTTGATTTGTAATCATTGAAGACAATACTAGTGACTCTCAAACAAAATTTGAAAGGGAATTTTTTTTTAAAGCATCGGTCGCTTCTGGGAATTGAACCCGGGACCTTTACGTCTACCACTGATCCAATTCGCTCATATTTAACTTTATTATACTTCGACTTAGAACTACTAACACATTTTTCTTTTCATGTGATTGCAAGATTATTCCCGCACTAAATGCAATCTAGATAGTGTCTCGCACAAATATATCCATTTTAATTTTAATGTGCGACATCTATTGACTTTTCTATGAGTCTCCGAAAAATATCTTTGTTTTTTTTTAAAACGTAATGAGTAAATCTTCAAATTGTAATATCTTATCATTGAATTATTACATGAGAATATTAGCCGTTCGTACTCTAAATAATATTTGTCTTAACTCTAACATTGACATTTTTTCGGATTCACTGCCCAAATTCAAACGTGGCATCATGTCAATAATTTAAATTATTCAATGCGCACACATACAGACACACACACACACACCCTCTCACACATACATTACACACGTCACACACACACCTATAAACTACACAAGTCACCTGGTTATTAAGGAATAAACATACCACTTAGCAGACATAACAAGGAAACATATTATAGGTACACAACATGAAGTATCTTATTCCTGTATATTGTTTCATCTCTGTAAATCATGTACTGTCTGTTTCAACAATATAAAATAAATAAATAAATTAGGCACAGAAAAATCAGAAAAAGATTCGGTCGCATCTAGAAATTGAAGGACTAGGACCTCAGCCTTGCCGGGAGAAAATACAAACTATCGAACGAAGTTCCATTCTTTTATAAGATCTGACAGCCAGAACATTCAGAGTGGTGACCATTTTTTTTTACATTATACATTTGGGGATGCTGTGTGGAGGGTTTTATTGAAGAGAGGTAGGAGTAAACTTGGGTCTTGAAGAGGTTCGTGTTACGGGGGAGAGGAAACACAGATACCGGCAAATCGTTCCATAGCCGAGCTGTTGAACTCAAGAACGAGTGGTAAAAACGATCCGTTCAAGTGACAAACGTCAACCGAGCATGAATGTTGAACACGCGTTTGACATGTTTCCCCACTATGATGCCATTGAAATAACGATCAACAACGACAGCATTCCGACCAAAGATTGCAATCCGTTTGTTAAGGAAGGGGAATCTATCAAACAGACCGCCCGTTTTTGCACGGAGTCAAGGGGCTTTTTCAAGTATCTTGGGGTTACAGACCAGAGGTGGCTGCCAAATTTACTCCACGACTGCACATTGTTGAGGATGCTGTGTAAAAATTATCAAATTAAAACACTTATCGTGTCATCGAGGCCATGTTATATATTTAGAAAAAAAGAAAAGAGCAAAATGGAGAAATCTATAGATTTCTAACGATAGTTTATGTATCGGTGAGGTCCTGTATAATTAATTTTTCCATCGTGTAATTATTTGCAGTAAAATATTGGAAAACTAAAAACTTATTATTGTTAGCAATCATTACTTATAATGAAACTGTTCTCGTCTGGTGGGTTAAAGAAGGCAAAGAAGGCTCGTGGTATCAATGAATATGTTAATAAATTCCAGTTTTAAAATAAATTAAAACATTTTCGTCGTCTCGGCTACATCACCTACAATACTTAAATTGGTAACATTGAAAATGGTATAAAATATTATTTTTTTATTCCGGAATGTGAGGAGGTATGTATGTGCAATCCCACACATCATCTAAAGTACACATAATTTCAAATGTTTGTCACAGTACGTGAAACACGCAAGACCTAATGTTCTTTCTAATAATAGAATCAATAACTACTAAACTTTAAAAAAAATAAAATATTCCAAAAAAATTTCAAACTATTCTACCAACTGTCACCAAGCGTCAAATGTTCTACCATTGACAGTTTTAATTCAGATCTGAGAGGGTTAAGTACTTTTAAGTAGATACTGTTAGACACGATACATTTCAAAATAATACAAGACTGCGCTGCATTTTTACAAATTGAATTTGAGGCTAATACTAAAGCAAACTGAATATTTTTTAAAGTGTGAATACCGCACAGGAGTTTCAACTGCTCCCTACCGTCTAGAGCAGTGTTTCCCACAGTGGGGCGTACGCCTCATAGGTGGGGCACCACACTTCAGAGATGAGACTCGTAAGCATTCCACATATAAAGGGGAATACTCATCGGTCATACAAACAAATTTTAGCACCATAAGCGATTTACTCATTAAAAACGAAATCGATTGGATATAACTAATAGAGGAGACCTAAGAAATTAAATAAGTTAGATCATAAAAATTTTTTGTAGCAAGCTTAACCGAATTTAATAATGAAATAGGAGTCAATATCAATATATGTGTGTGTTTGTACTAAATTTCAATTGTAACTTGTGTTTTATTATTGTTTTAATTTTTATTTTATTCTACTTAATTACATTTTCAATTTGTGTTTTGTAATAATTTCAGATATGTATTAGAAAAGGTTTTATTTAATTTCATTAGGATTTCATATGCTAACAAACATTTTACAATGTGATTTAAAAAAATAACCTGCTGTTTGATTAAAATAGATGCCGATGGGGCATCTGACTTTTGAAAAGACTCAGGTGGGGCATGGCATAAAGAAGGCTGGGAAACACTGCTCTAGAGCCATTGAGACTATGTCATCCGTTGGGATACGTTGTGAAGCTGAAGGTAGTGGGAAGGGTCAGGAGGTGGGAGAGTATCTGGCTAATCAGATCTGGTCACCAAACATGACTAAAACTATTTCAAGCAACGTTTCAAATCTGATTAGTGGTCGATACTGAGAGTAAGAACTTGTCGCAATTATACCATATATCATTTTAAATTAGCAAATTAACAAAATTAAATTTTCTTGCGCACCCCAGGATGTTAACCCAAGACCTTCGGCTTTCTAGTCGACTGCCTTGCCCCTTAAAGGCATTCAAATAATTTATTTTTGTTTTAAATTTATTCGAGTAAACTTGACAATATTTTGTCAATGTCAATTTTAAGTAAATATATTTTTTTAATATTATTTTAATAGTAATCAATATATTTTGTTTCAAGTGGTTAATAATTGCGTAAATATGCGAAAAAGGAGAAGACGCTAAATATACATTTTAATATAAAAACACTCGGTACTTTATAATAATGAGAAATAAGTATTTCAGTTTCCAGAAAAAGAAAATAATGCATTTTAACAGTTATTTCGTCAAATTAAAATCAATTATTCACTTATTTTTTATGTGACACTTCACAAGAGCGCCCTGGTCTATACAGTGTAAAAGCAGGGCGCTATGTCGCCACTTTCGCACAGAATTATGTAAGTTTAGCAGCCCAGATTTGGCTCCCAAATACTATCGTTGAAGAATCTTCTAGCCCCATACAAGACGCTCTTGGCGGCCATTATTTTTTTATGTCAAATATTTAAGAATATAATTTTTTTAAATTATCTTATTTAAACCAAAATATGTTCCAATTAAAAGTTTTCTTTGGTTCTTAGTCTTTTTGGTTAACTTTTCGGTTCTTTGGTTCTTAGTTTGGGTTTGATTAAAATATATATAAAAGCTGGCCTAAAAAAAACTTTTAAATATTATTATGTCAAAACATGACGTGAAATAATTTATTATTTTGAAAAAGCTACTAAAATTAAAAAATTTCCTTTTCTAGAAACTGAAATACTTGCATTTCATTATTATCTAACTGAAGTATTTTAAAATTAAAATGTGTAATATTATATTGACCGGACAGTGGCTGAGTTGGCATCGCATTTGGGTCCCATCCAAGCGTTGTGTGTTCAATTAATTCCCCGGCTGGCTAAGTCCTCCATCACAAATCATAAGCAATAGAAGACACAAGAAGATACAAGAAGAGCCAGGAAGAATCAAGAAGAGGCAAGAAGAGGCAAGAAATTTCAAGGAGAGACAAGAAGAGCCAAAAAGAGACAAGAAGAATCAAGAAGAGCCAAGAGGAACAGCCAAAAAGAGAGAAGAAGAATTAAGAAGTGCCAAGAAAATACAAGAAGGGCCAAAAAGAGACAAAGAAGACTCAAGAAGAATCAGGAAGAGACAAGAAGAGCAAAGAAAAATCATGAAGAGCCAAAAGACAAGAAGGGCCAAAAAGAGACGGGCCCATTTCAACGCTTTTCCGTGGTCAGCTGTTTGTTTTCGGACTTCGGACCCTTCAAGATGTGCCCAGGAGATTGGTGAAGTCATCAAATCGGCGATGGATGGCTTCATACAATCGACTACTAAAGAAACTGGTGTGGGCTCAAAGCCGTGGTTCAGTCGACAATGCTCCGAAGCAGTCCGACGAAAAAACGCGGCTTACCGAGCCTACAACACATCTCGAACGCCCGAAAGCAGATCAGCATACAACAAATCGGCAAAGGAATGCAAGAGAATCATCAATAGGTCAAAATTCGAACACGACCTGCAGATCAGCAAAAAGCTGGCTGCCTGCCCGCATGGCAGCAGAGCATTCTGGTCGCTTGCGGGCTCAATAGGTCGAAATTTTTGCAAACCCAGTTTGCCACCTCTTACCAGACCTGACGGCTCACTAGCAAACACCGCCACCGAAAAGGCTAACTTATTAGGGAAAATGTTTGCGGAAAACTCGACCCTCGACGACGGGGGTGCTGTTCCGCCGTCGGTTCCTCACTGCGGCTTCTATATGAAAAAGCTGAGGATCCGGCATCGGGATGTACTCCACGTCATACGGGGGCTCGATGTTAACAAAGCTAGTGGACCTGATGGAATACCTGCCCTGGTATTGCAGAGGTGTGCTGCGGAAATAGTTCCAGTTTTGACAAAGCTCTTCAAAATGTCCCTGAAGTGTGGCACTGTGCCCTCTGGTTGGAAAAAAGCGGTCATTCACCCTATTCCCAAGAAAGGTGACCGCTCCAACCCGGCCAACTACCGCCCCATAGCGATCACATCAGTTCTGTCCAAAGTGATGGAACGTGTGATAAACGACAAACTGCTCACATACCTCGAGAAGAACAAAATTATCAACGACCGTCAATACGGATTCCGGCGGAACCGCTCGTGCGGTGATCTTCTCGCGTATGTGACGCATGTTTGGGGGCGGTGCCTGGAACGTCACGGTGAGACCCAAACGGTCGCACTAGACATATCCAAGGCCTTTGACCGGGTCTGGCACCGAGGACTTGTCAACAAATTGCATTCTTACGGACTTCCCGCATCCCTGTGTACGTGGATTGCTGACTTTTTAAGGGATAGGTCGATTCAGGCGGTTGCTGACGGTTTCACCTCTTCCTCGCACTCCATAAATGCTGGCGTCCCACAGGGATCGGTTCTGTCTCCGACTTTGTTTTTGTTGCACATCAATGACCTTTTGACATGTGCACCGATTCATTGTTACGCGGATGACAGTACAGTTCATGATAGCTTTTTGTTTGACAAGCCCCCAAAGGGCACACAAACTCCAACGGCTCGGAGGGCTTTGAAGCAGAGAATGGACGGTTATCTCGAGAGTATTTCCTCCTGGGGTAAAAATAATCTCGTCGAATTTAATGTTTCAAAGACCCAATCCTGTCTGATTACGTCTAAAAGGGATCCAAATGATAATCTAGTCTCCTTCAACGGAAGCAATCTTCCGAACAGGCCTTCCATTGATATGCTTGGTGTAACTATAAGTGACCAGCTCAGGTACGGGGGCTCCATCGAAGCCAGAGTAAAGTTGGCCTCTCAGAAGCTGGGCGTACTGTACAGGGCCCGCAGATACTTTAATAGTACACAACTGCTCACCCTGTACAAATCGCAAGTGCGCCCTACTGTCGAATTTGGCAGCCATCTCTGGTCTGGAGCCCCAAAATACCTGAAAAAAACCCTTGACTCTGTGCAGAAACGGGCGGTCCGTTTGATAGATTCCCCAATCTTAACAAACGGACTGCAATCTTTAGAGCACAGGCGTCAAGTAGGTATGCTGTCCTTGTTCTATCGGTATTACAATGGAAGATGCTCTGAGGAACTAGCGTCATTGATCCCTTCGGCACCGGTGCGTAGTCGGGATACACGCCAAACGCGCGCCCAACATTTGTACACAGTTGACACTTGTCACATGAGAACGGGTCGCTTCTACGATTCGTTCTTAAGTTCAACAGCTCGGCTGTGGAACGAACTGCCGGCCTCTGTGTTTCCTCCCTCCTACAACATGGGACTCTTCAAGACCCATGTTCACTCCTTCCTCTCCAAAAAAAGACCCTCCACACATCAAAGATGACATAGGCCCCGAGGGAAATTATTTTCTTCAGGGCCTCCTGTGTGGAGTAAATATAAAAAAAAAAAATAAAAAAAAGAGACAAGAAGACTCAAGAAATCCCAAGAAGAGCCAGTATGAATCTAAAAGAGCCAAGAAGATACAAGAAGACCCAATAAGACCCAAGAAGAGACAAGAGCAGACAAGAAAAACCAAAAGAGACAATAAGTCATTTATCATTGACCATCTTTGTTTCTTGTCATATTCTAGCTGTGATATTATGTTTTATAATGCTCTTGAAAAAGTTCTATCAATGTTAGGTAAATTTCGTTTATGAAATCAGCCCATTAATATATTCTTACCCGGACAATCGAATTAATAACCAAAACCAATATTTTTCTCGTGCACCTCGTTACTCTAAAAAAGTAACCCAATAACTTCAATTTCAACAAAATAACGATATAATTGAGTGCAGGCAAGTGTATACTGTACAAGTCACGTACCGCTTTCGCGGTGTGCGAAAGGGCAAGTGTTCGCTAGCGGGGGGTAAGCGGTATGAGGTAAGTAGTAAGCGGTAATGCGGTAAGCGGTAAAATAGTGCGGCGAGTCAGTCCGCCAGTTATGCGCTAAATTAGTGCATGCACCAAGGTAACGAGACAGGAATGCATTGACCGCAGCGAGTCAGGGCTGCCGCAATCGATATTATATAATTTAATTAAAGATCTTTATATTTCAAAGTTTTTTTTAATAGTTAAACATAATAGCCCATTATCTTTGATGTATACCTACAGCCAGGAAGATATTCTCAATATCGCCTCGTTTTACACACTATTTAGAATTGAAACATTGCTTGAAATTGCTTTTCCTGTGTTTGGTAACCATATTGAAATAGCCAGGTATTTCCTTGATTTTCTCTTTCTTGGAGTTGGGTTAGGTAAGGTTAGGTTAGTTAGTGCAGTATTGACATAAAAAAGTAAAATATGTTTATTTTAACAGTACGTATCTAAAACATTAATTTATTTTACTTGATTTGACTAAAATCAACATTTTAAATCTTGGTCGTGTTTTGAAATGGTACGGTAACGGTAGAAGTCATTTTTAAATCTCGATCGTGTTTTGTAATGGTGTGGTAACTGTAGGAGTCATTTTTAGTAAAGTATGATGTATAAAAGGGGATATAAAATAATTTTGGTTTACTTTATTATAATAAATAGTCGGAAAGTCACTGAAATGCATTGATAATATTATTTTTATACCGCCAATCATTTCTTCGGCGTCATAATTCTCATGACCTAATAAGGTTTTCTTTAACATAGTTATTACCTTCTGATCTCTTTTAGAGCGATGGCATAATAAATGAATTAGTTAACCTTATTGCATAGTGGTGAGATTCTTAACTCTGTCCCAGTGAATTTCTGTCGGAACCTACTTCTTTGCCGCCTTGGAAAGATATTTTTTCAGATTTAGGTGACATAATACTCTAATAACGGGGTTTGCCCAAGGCTTTCATTTGAATTAATTTCGACGATTTCGTACCTACAATACGTATATTTTTTAGGGCGATCCTTACGGATCTAAGTTATTGGCATTTAAGATTATTAAAAGCAGTACCTAGTTTTGCACCAGATGTTATTTTTCTAGGCGATTAATTAATAATTTCCCTAGAGATTCTTTTATAAACTTCTGACATTTTAGTAATACGTCCATCAGAAATAATTAAAATAAACCCCACGGAAATAAAATAATTTCTAGGCCTGCTAGGGTAAAATCGACCGTAGGTCCATTGCGCTGAATCTTTTTACACGACTGCATCCCTTATGACATTAAGATTCCTCCTTTATTTTAAAGATTTGCTAGAGCAAATTCAACCATAGGTCTGTCTAATACACCAGGGCAGCGCGTCGCATATTTTTGTGCACGGCTTCTTCACCGTCGTTAATATTCCGACTTCATTCTAGGATATTCATACCGATGTTTGCATTTGTAAACCGAACATGCGTTGCAGCCAAATTTTGGTCTATGGTGTCTTTGTTTTTTTTTCGTAAGACTCCAATAATTTTAATAGTTGCCAAATTACTCTGTAGCGTCATTTTAGTTACAATATTTTATTATTTTACTTCATTAAAAGTATTTAATTTTCGTGTAAATCAATAACTGCTTAAGTTATGTTTATTTCAAGAGCTGAAATAACGGAATAATAATATAAATCTTTACAGTCTACACTAATCCTCGTAAAGATTTGGTATGCTAGTTATTTACAATTTCCAACATTCAGTTCAAATGTTGAAAATATTTTAAGAATTTTTTACAAAGACTGAACTTTCAAACCTGAATTTTCAACTGAAATAATCACTAATACGGCAAATATTTTACAAAATGTTGAATGTGCGTATGACAAATAGTTATTTTAATTTTAGCACAGCCCTGCATAAAAACGTGCTGCCATCTAAAATAAAATAAATCCAAACGTGTACACGTAGGAACTATTTATAGTATTTTAATGGTCATTTCCGTATTTTAAACAGATATTTGCAATTTCATTGAATTGAATGGCGCACGGTTAAACGTCGAAAAACTGACGTTCATGACGGACAAGTTACCATTTTGTGTTACACATTAATCCATTATTGATTAGAAACTAACCTAGTTTGGATAATAAATGTATTCAGTGCAGGTTGTCACGAGTATTAATGGGCATCGTAGAAAGGTTACTAAGAAAATTAAGTTATTATCTAATCTTTTCTCTCCACGGCCGGTAGATTTTTCGATTTTCGGCCCCTCGTGTGATAATTTAGTTTGCAGCTTAATTTATTGATTCCTTCAATAATTATTCAATTTTTTAATGAAAAAGAATTAAAGCATTAACCTTTTTTTATTCGATTTTCGAAATTAAAATAAATTACTACGTTTTATAAAATTGTTACAAATGATCGTGAAATTCATTGAGACAGAAAAAAATTATGAGGATTATACTTATAAAATAGTGCCTACATTCATGAACTATTAGTCATGAACATTTTTATAGTTTCTTGAATGTTTTTTATAATGTCATTAACATTTTTACAATGTCATGAATATTTTTTATAATGTCATGAACATTTTTTATAATGTCATGAATATTTTTTGTAATATTATGAACATTTTTTAATCAAGATTCATGAAACCATGACGAATAAATGCGGAACAACACTTTAAAAAAATAAAAGAATTGAGGAACAATTTTTTTAAACTTATTTTGAAGGTTATTCCCATTTAATTAATATATTTACTAACCAATTTCATTAGAAACTTTGTTTCCATATGAAAATATAGATACATAAAATATGGGAATAATTCGTTGCAAGATGATATTGTTAACTCTGAATTTGAAATATGAGATCGATAAATATGACGATTAATAAATGGGTCCCAATGGTCAAGTCGATTAAGGCGCCTGTCCCGATAAGACAAGACATCCCCGATTTCTAGTTGTAACCGTTATCTTTTTATTTTTCTTGGTCTTGTTCTGTTTCAAATTAAAAGAAATATTTAAAAAAATGTTTAACGTTATGAGTACCAAACAGAGTAAATCAATTCATATGGGTACCTACAAATATTCTTAATAAGTCATGTCATAACATTTCACCTAATTCCGAACCAAATTTCTACAAAGAAATGTGATATTTGCGGTTCATCATCGGTATACAATATTGCTTCGGTTACAAAATAATTATTCCATTATTCTATGTGACCTTAATTTATATATGTTATTATGATATTGAAGCATAACTTCGGACTATCTAAAATTAATGGATGGTCTTATAAAATTGACGAATGGTATTTTAACGTAAAAAAACATGTTTTTGTTTACTATAATACTATCTATTACCATCTCTTTTTATTAATAATTATTCTTTTGGTTTGATTTGGTTTGCGGATTGAACTTGCCTGGCTTAATAACTGCTATGAACTCTTAAAACTTAAAAAAAGTAAGAGGCAAGAAGCGAAAACAAGAACAAAATCTGACTAAAGTAGCATTTGTGGAAAAACATCATTCTTTAATGCATTAATGCAAGACTTGGGTTCCAACTCAGAAAGCCGTTTTCTTTGCCGAACCAACTAAAATGTTGGAGTCGCACTGATGATCTGAAGCGAAATCTGCATAAAGCAGCATTTTTTTAATATAATGTTTCTTTTGAAATATTTCAATTTCCTATAAAACCTACTCGGGGGGAAGACGGCAAAGACAAAGAATTAGTTACTATTATTGGCTTAGAATCCATTGGTCGCGGTTTAAAATTGCGGCGCAAACAAATTGTATTTAATTTTTTTTAAATATTATTTCACAATTTGTCACTTAAAATAATGTATTTCTAGTATATTTGCGGCACGTTCCAAAGTGGTACGTGCTTATTTTGAGGACCGCCCAGGTGAAGTGCCGTTCTGTGATCAGATCTGAATTGCCAAGTTTTCCCCACCTTCCTTTAACCCATTTCTTTCCCCTCCCCATAACAACTGAGCCTGACAACATACCCCAATTGGGGATGCCAATACCATAGTCTCACTGGCTTCATGCGGTAGGAAAAAGTTATACCTACTTGTGCGGTATCCGCTCATATAAAAAGAACATTTGTGTGACGTAGCAACTGTACGGTATAATGAAAAACATCGGAATGAAAAATATTCAGTTGACTTATTCGTTCGACCAAGCGTTTTTTAGCAATGACTAATATACTTTTGTTTGTCACTGAAAACATATTTTAAAAGAAGATGTGGTGTTAACAATGATTGCTTCTACTAATAATTCTCCTTCACGTAAGTATACCTTCTTTTAACTCGTGAGATTCATAGTATATTATTCTTTGACATGAAACAAACTAAATGAACTACTTGCTAACTCCATTTTATTCTCACCTCTTCTACTTTGCTGTTTCAACCTTGACGAACGCTCCCAGTTTTTTTGTTGCTATTTGATTACAAAGAATTATCATAACCAACGACCTACGAAACGGTATTTATCATTGTATCACGTCTTCATTTTCCAAATCGATGCATTGTCAATACATCATTGAAATGGTAATTTATGTGATTAATTCAGAGGTGCGCTAAAATTATAATCGTTGTGGCATTCAATCATTCAGTGAATGCTACAACAACATTAAATAATTGGAAGCAACCTGTCACCACGACCAAAAATTCATTTACCGATAGTCAACAATTAAATAGATTCACAGATTAAATAGATGGACGGGTTGTTTTAGGGAATTTGAACAGCTCTTCAAATTTCAAAGTTAATTTCAAGTTATCTGAAAGTTCTGTTATTATTTCAGTTCTTAGAAGTATCTTGCCTATAATGATATAATAACAGAACTTGAATAGAACATTCATTGAACTCGCAAATGAAAGTTTAAATTTGACGATTGTTCAAATTCTATGAAACAAACTATCCCAACAGATTAATTTATTTCTTCGCCATCTGGAGAAGATTGAAACTTTGAGGTAAAAATAAGTATAAAAAGTTCATGGGGGTAGTTTTATTATTTTATGGCATGTGTCAAAAAAGATAGTTGCTAAATTGTCTGCATTAGTGATTTTGAAAAGGTCGATAGTCAATACAGCAGGTGAGTCGCTTTGTTGATTGGCGCGTACCGATAGGCAAAAGTTCTTGTATTTGAAGCATAGAAAACTGCCTTGGATCTCCCACGAGTATACTTGTAAGGCACTTATAAGTTAACCTCTTCCAACATAGGCCCTCAGGCCCCTGGTATATTATTTCGCTCCGCAATAAAATCCAAATAAATGAAATTATTCTAAACGTATCTGAAATAAAAAAAAACTGTTTTAGAATGGTGATAAAACGCACTTTCATATGTTGTTATTGGAAATAAACAAATAATGTATAAAATACCAAAATTTTTATGCAAACAAAAAAAAATAATTACTGATAATGAAACATATATTAAAAAAACAAATGCATTTTACTAGACAAATGTAAAACAAATGTGTTTACTTTTTTGTCCTTTAATATTAAAATAATTTATTAAAAATTCACGAAGTTTCATAATTTTTTTACAAATTGCAAATGGTTTCAAAAAGGTGCACATTTTAATTATTCTGTGAATAACTTCTAGATATGAATCTAGGTATCTACTAAGTTTGTTATTGTTATCGAATCTAGGTATCTACTAAGGTTAAAACTTTAAGCGAATGTATGTAAAATTTGAAGTAACTTTATTTAATATTTTTTCTGACTCCCATCTAAGCCAAGTTTATTTGTAGTTAGTTACGTTCCATCCTTTATTGCTCTGTTTGATGCTTTTCTTGGGCGTTGCGCCGGTTGAAATCAACCTAAGGATTGATATAATAATGCGCACGATAGAATGGATAACGGTAGAAAGTGGCCGATGAAAACAAGGTGGGCTTGACTTGATTATGGTAAACAGATACCTTTCTGGAACAAACTTGCTATCAATAACAACAGCATAATTCACTTCAGATTCTGAAAGATTTCTGATCTATCCATTGATATATCAAAATAAGATTGGATTCAATATATTTACTAAAAATAATAAGGAAAGTTATAATATGCAAAAAGACAATTTACATTAAAATTACAGCTAATTTAAAATAATTAACGCATATGTTTTTAGATCGCAACTTTTATCATACGGTAGATATAAAGCTTTGATACGATACGATACGATAACACTCCAGCCAGGAGCACTCATTTCCCTGTGCAACTGGTATATGGTGTAGGATTTAATGGGGCGTTGTTTTTATTATATCTTCCTTCTTCTTATTTCTTTTTGTCGCTAGTTGACTCTTTTTCGGTCTTCTTGTTTCTTATTGGGCTTTCTTGGATCTTCTTGTATCTTCTTGGCTCTTCTTGATTCATCTTGGCTCTTCTTGGGCTTTTTTGAGTCCTCTTGTCTCTTTTTGGCTCTTCTTGTCTCTTCTTGATTCTTCTCGTCTCTTTTTGGCTTTTTTTGATTCTTCTTGGCTCTTCTTGCCTCTTCCATAGATATTAAGTGTTAAGGAATCTATTTATCTTTTATCGTGATTATTTTTTTCCGTATTGCGCTTCGTCCTTCTTTAGGCTGGCCGCATACATACGTTTTTCGTATTCGATTTCCGAATTCGTTTTCCGTATTCGGACATCCGAATGCACGGAATCAGTAGAAAATACATTAACTGCCGCACACGTTCGTTTTAGTTCCGAACGGAACAAATTCCTTACGCACGTTCCGAATGCGAGCCGGCGCTTTCGGAGAAAACGAATGGAAAAAATCTAATGACGTCATGTGGAACGCAGCTATTGCATACAGTTTGTTTGTGCCGACGCAAACGTACGGAAATTTCCATTCGTAATTCAGTGTTGCCAACGGATCTTGACCTAATATCGCCGTTTCTCATACATAAGGTAGCGTAAAGTAGCCGAATTTGCTGTTAGGTGGGACATGTTTAAAATTGATGTTTTTACGTGAAAATAAAAAAATTTCGTGGGGGGGGGTGGCTAGAGAATTTCAAAAAAATAAAATTTGTCCCCAGAAAATAAAAAAAATTCATGGGGAGGGTGGCTAGAGAATTTCAAGAAAATATAAAATTTGTCCCCAGAAAAATAAATTTCGGGAGGGGGGCTGGCTAGAGAATTTCGGGACATGTTTAAAATTGATGTTTTTGAAGTAGCTTAATTGGCGACCAGTCGCCTTTTAGATTTTTTCGGCGCCGATTCTCGCTCTGAGTAGCCTAAATGGCGATATATCGCCCTTGTTGGCAACACTGGTTCTGACGTTTATACATTCCGAATGAAGAAAAACGAACGTTTGCGCTAGTCTCACGGAATTCCGAATACGGAAAACGAATTCGTAAATCGAATACGGAAAACGTATGTATGCGGCCAGCCTTAACCAACGTTTCGGATAGGTTTACATTGTGCATACGTTTCATGTATCCATTTGTTTATTCGGATATTTTCAAAAATATTATTATTTCTTTATTAGTAGACCTGTTTAAAATCACAGAATATTTAAAAAAAGTATATTTTTTAAAAAACAAAATACCACAGTCGAATCCATCAACTTCTTATATGGCATTTATTATTACCAATACTCACATCACAACCGAAATTATAGTAGTCCCAGAGAGAGGTCGTACATACGTTATTATTAATCGTCCTCTTCCTTCTTACACGTCAGAAGATACTGCGACGACGAAGTTACGTACGATCTCTCTCTGGGACTACTATATATTTTTTAATTGTTGTCAAAACTAGCAAAATAGTTAATTTTCACCGCGTTTTTGTGATAAAATCAACTCAAGGACGATAAAGTTAGAATTTATGATGTCAAATCAATTAACTCCTCAGGCTGATTTGTTCGGTTTTTGGGAACAAACAGCTATTATCCGTGGGGTTAATTTGCTAGCTTTTAGGAATAGCTCATAGAAATTGTTGTGTCTCTCTTACCCTGATAGTTAAACATTTGAACTTTACGGTATTGAAAGAAACAACACCAAGCTTTATATTAAAATAAAGAAGTTAACTACAGAATAATTCAAATGTACACCTCTATGAAACCAAAGGTTCCGACTGCAATTTGAGAAAAATTATGAAATTTTGTGAATTTTTTATTAATTATTTTTATATTAAACGACAAAACATTTAGGTAATTGTAATGTTTACAATACATATGTTTAGTAAAATATGATTTTTTTTCGAGATCAGTTATTTTAGTTCAGTATTTAGAAGAAAAAAAGTAAGATAAGCTATTTGTAAAATGTTTGATTTCAAAATTGTAATACTTCAAAAATTTAAGTTTTTTTCTTATAATATAATTTGAAAGCGCATTTAATCACCTATAAAAATCTGCTTTTAGTTTTCGGATACGTTCAGAAATATCCAATTTATTTGGGTTTTATTGAGAAGCGGAAAAACACCAAATTCTTCAACTTTCTGACAGCGTTTAAGATTATATAACGGTCAATATGCCAGAGGCCTGAAGGGTTATGTTGGGTTTGTTGAGTTTACACATATTTAATTTGTGTTTGTTATTATGTTCAATATCGTGTGTTTGCTTATTGGCGTATGTTTCACTTATTTTAGTTGTGTTTGTTATTAGGTTCAACATCGTGTGATTGCTTATTGGCGTATGTTTCACCTAGCAAATTCTAGACCAATGTTCAAATATACCCCAGAACAAGTTGATAACGGACACAGAAGGGTGAAAGTGGAGAGTTAAAATGAAACCAGTTGAAATGAT
Source organism: Hesperophylax consimilis (assembly GCF_061612785.1). NCBI lineage: Eukaryota > Metazoa > Arthropoda > Insecta > Trichoptera > Limnephilidae > Hesperophylax > Hesperophylax consimilis. Next base: position 3,983,283 of record NC_142857.1, read on the forward strand.
ACGAAAATTAAAATAAATGTCAAACTGGAAATCAGAATAACTAGTGACCGCTTTGTGTTTGCCATTCCAGGGCGTTTCCTATACCTGATTAGGTTATGCAGACTTATTACTAACATTAGTATATGTTTAATACCCGACTGATATTTGAAACGGACTTTATTTTGCAGTGGACATCCTCAATGTATCACTTAGCAATTACAAAAGATTGTTACTGAGGTAGTTTATTTAGTATAATGCATATGTACTGTATTAACATATTATTTATTTATGCTCCAGTGAGCTTTAACATGAGGTAAATATAAATGTAAGTACTGCAGCTGTGTTAACTAGGTATTATTGTACACTGTAACAATGGTAAAGCAAGTACATGGTCTCAAGTTGTATAGGTACTAACGTGGTCATGTCAATAATTTATGATATTAAATATTTTCATCAAATCGTGTCCAAACTTTTTAAGGTTTTATTTGGAAAAATCAATGGCTTTTATAATGCTTTTTTAGTTTTTTCTTTTTACCCTTCAGTTGGCGAAAAAATGGAAAAAAAAGTCCAATGTTCAAATCGAAGAAAAAATTCAGGTTTCCCGGAAGTTTTTTTTTTAACAATTTTTATAAACTTACCTACTGGGATCATGCCCGTATTATAGTGGTCGAAGATGATTTAAATTATTATTTTTTAAGATGGCAATTTGTATTTAATATATGTATATTTATATTAATTACGTCTTTATTATTGAATTTTATTTTATTCATATGTCTTATTCATTATTATATTTTCTTTAAATTTTATTAAATTGTAAAATGGGTGCCTCAGTAAAGCAACAGGTCAGGCCTACATTATCAAATAATATTTTAAAATATGTAAAGTTCAGTAAAGTATCAAAAAATAATAAAATAATTTTTAATGTGAAAACTAGGAAAATTTGCTGGAAAAAATAAGAAAAAAACAAGTTACATAACATAAATTGTAATGGAAAAATAATTTAATTAATATTAAACTGAATGATAAAAAAACCCATTTTAAACAAAATGGAAATGAAAATAAAAATATTAGAAAGTACGATTATACCAACTATTTTATAGAAAAAAAAATATTAAAGTTAATCATGGTAAGTCACATTTAAATTTAGTGATACGAAAGAATATTGGAAAAGGATAGAATATGAAAAAATAAATCAAACATAGTTAGGAATTCATGTTTTCTTTAAAAAAAAGCTTCCAAATATCCAATCATGAGCTACAAGTTTCCGAACTCCATGTTATATTACCTACACAATCACACACGATATCAGCTCCCTTTTTTCCGTAATGACTGCTTCAGAAAGAATTTGAGGGTCGTAGAAAGACTGGAAGACCAAGTATGGAAACCAGATATGACCTAATTAATTTAAAGCAAGAATAAGAGCTTCAGGGCACGAAGGGCTTCAACACATTAACTAGCTCATAAATGTATAATGTAAAATACAAGATTTGGTAATCTTTTGGTTTGATCAAAACCCATGGGTCTTATAATTCGAAGGTTTATAACTGATGCCAAATTGCTAAGGTACCAAGGTGCTGATAATACCTTACGTTTTTTTTTACGCGTTGATTTTTTATTTTAGTTCTTTGGAAATTCGTGATGACAAATTATTCATTTTAACTTATTATTAAAATTAGTAATATGATATTATTAATTAATTATAATATCATTACAATATTTCTTCCCCGTATTGGTATTCTATGAATATTATTTTCACACAATCGTAAATAATCGTGTACGTTCATAAGAAATCTCTTTTTAATTCATGTGTACACGTAAACGATAATCTTGTTTGTATTGTAAGTAATCGTAAATAATGGTGTCTTATGGTTTATACATATGTGTACGTATACTCGAATACGATTATTATGTGTATAATGTAAGTAATCGTAAATAATCGTGTCTTATGGTTTATAATCGTAAAGAATTGTTTTTATTCATTTATACTCGTATTCGATTATCATGTGTATATTGTAATTAATCGTGTCTTGGGGTTTATAATCGTGTACAGTCGTAAGTAATCGTTTGTATTCATGTATATTCGTACACAATAATCATGTGTAAATTGTTAGTAATCATTAGAGACCGGATTATATGCAACAAAAATAGCAAAAAAATATGCATGCAAATATGCAATAAAAACAGCTAAAATATGCACGAAAATCCATAAAAAGGGTCAAAATATGCAACATGAAATAATACAGGAAGTCGTATTTTTACATATTTTTTTATTTTAGTAAGCTTTTAGTTCTCAAGGATAACAATTATATTTTCGAAAATATCAATTATAAAATGTATTTAACAATAAAATTTAGAATTTACCTTTAAAAACGTATATGACTAAGTACTATTCTAAATGTTCTATAGACAAATTGTGTCTACGATCGCTTAATATATTTTTGTAAGCGGAAAAGGAACGTTCTACGTCTACTGATGTGGCTGGACAGAATTTAAATTTGGGTGCGATTTTTGAACTTATTGTTCCGGGCAAAATTTCACCTGCCCCGTTGATGAAGTTATCAATTTGGCACAAAGGTTCAAACCCTGGGTTATTATTGAGTATGTTTTCAAATTTTTCTTTGAGTTTACGGAATAGCTTTGGCAACGAGGAATTCATAAGGCGAATTTCCTTCATAACCTGAATAAATACATTCAACGCCAATCCATGAGTTTCAAGCGTTTTTATACTTGCAGGTATGTAGGCAAAATGAGTGGTAATCAAAGCTAGGTTTTTTTTTAATACTGGCGTCATCAAACGATTCTTTGCACTGGAAAACTGCCAAAGCCTCTGTACTATCGAAGTCATTGATAACACCCTTGATGGCTTCAAAATGTTCATGGTAAAACATCGCAGCTTCGATCCATGCACCCCAACGTGTTATTACTGGCTCAGGAGGTAAAGGGATATTTGGCAGTTTTTCTTTGTAGGCCTTTATACGAGCAGGCGCCTTAAGAAACACTTTCTTTGCTGATGAAATCAGGTTATTTACATTCGCAAACGTGGATCTCACTTCTTCGGCGAGTCTGTGAATTCCGTGAGCAAAACACGTCACATGAATCAAATTGGGATAAAATACTTGGAGGGCTTTGCCTGCTTTGATCATATAGGGGGCAGCATTTGAAAGCAACACATACACATTTTCATCCGCAGAAGATTCAGAAAATATTTTTTTTATACCCTTATTCACAAATCTGGCGATCGTAGAATGATTTGCCTTTTTAAGTTCTCTGCAGGCCACCAAATAGGAAGGTGAACGTTCAAGTTTTAATGCACCAACAATCAAATTTGCAATGTAACGGCCGCAAGTGTCGGTGGTTTCGTCAGCTGAAATCCATATGATGTTATCCTTAAGTTCATTGCGTATTTCTTCCAGCACATGTAGATAAATTGATGGTATGTAATTTTTACGTAAAGTAGATTCATCCGGTATATTTTGATTTATGCAATATTTTCTGAGAAAATCCTTCAAGGCAGGATTTGTAAGTTTGTATAGAGGGATATTGCTTGCAAGAAATGCTTCACATAGATCCATGCTAAAGTGATTTTGTTGTTTACCTTTGGAGGTTACTTCACTGTTACTGCTACTTGCCACTGTAAAAACTTGTTGTCGTGGGCCCTTTTTCTGCACTCCTGCGATATGAACACTGGTTTTGACATGCTGGTCTATTTGGAACTTTTTTGTGCTAGAAATGTTTTTCTCGCAAACTCGGCAGTATAAAACTTTTCCGTCGTATGTAAATATTCCAGGATATTCAGCTATCCACGTATGGGCACTTTTTTATCAGGGGGCTTGGGCCGGCCGTAGCGGTCAGTAAGATCAGTTATCAGTTCTTCGCTCAGCTTCGCTGGCCGCGCGCTTTGCTATCTGACGTCTATAGTGTCGCTATGTGAGGCATCTGAACGATATCAAGCGTAAATATGCAAGATCTCAAATTATTTGCTAAAATATGCAACTACCGCTGAAAAGGGTCTAAATATGCATTTGCATATGCAAATATGCAAATGCATATAATCCGGTCTCTAGTAATCATAAATAATCGCATAAAATCGTGAAATGTATTATTTTACAATGATCGTTGAGAAAACGATAAATTTTATTATTCCGTTGTTCAAATTTTGCATTAATATATCGACGACATAAATAAGGTAATGGATTCCAACTAGTGCACTAGCAATTTGCATTTTGAACCTAGTTTATATTCTGTAAGTGCATCTGATGCAAGTTGCTGTAAATTCTTGATCCCAACAGTTAATAATGACTGTTATTAATAATTTTAGTATTAACGACATCATTAACAACTATTCACCTGCATAAATATTTACACTGTAAAATAATTTTAAATTGCTCTAGATATTTTATTCTTTGGTATAATCCTTAACTTCTATGATAATAAATAGTTGCGATGATTTAGAGTGAATAAGTTTAAATTATCCAAGTTATAAAAAGTATTTATTTTTCGGAATAACTTTATTGAGTAAAACCTCAAATTGTAATATTATATTATTATAGACAATATTAGCGATTTTTAAACGAAAATCTGAAACAGAAAAATCAGAAAAGATAGTTGCCAATAAAAATGTGCGGTGAAAAAAAAATGAAGACAATGTTAGTAGTTCTTATTCGAAGTATGATACAGTTAAAAATGACCGAGGGGAATAGGGTCCCATTAGCTCAGTTGGTAGAGCACTGTCACGGAAAGACAAGGGTCCTGGGTTCGTGTCCCAGATGTGACCGTTTCCTTTTCTGATTTTTCTGTTTCAGATTTTCGTTTATAAAAAGTAGTTAGAAGTATTATTACTAGTATTTTTTCTGTTAATTTATTGTCTTCTAAAATGAAAAGCTGTTTATTTGGTGCCCTCTCAAGCGAAGGTTGCCTACGATACTAACTAACTAACCATCACGCCCCGCAGGGGTAGGCAGTGAGGAAGGATTGCCAAACAACTCGGTCTTGGTACACACTCCTTGCCTCATTCACATTCATACGTATTCTTCTGTTATTCCGACTTTTGCTTGGCCCGACTCAATTATCTGCTTCACTTGACCGTGCCTTCTCTTCCTCGGGCGTCTCATACATCTTCTATCATTGACAATCGTGTAATATATTCTCTTTATCACTCGTTTCTTCGTTCATTCACTGTACGTGCCCAAACCATCTAAGCGTCCCTTTCCTAATCTTACATCAGCTTTTCTTTCTATGCGTCTCTCCACATTTCTCACACGATTATATATGGTTTTACCATACGTACGCCTCAGAGATTTCGTTTCAGGGTAATATTAATCCCTTTCAAAGCGATGTAAGGTCGAAATTACGTAGGCATAAGTTTAATGTGGAGTTTATTTGATTTTTTCATTTGATTTTATTGAAGATAATTATTCAAGATTTTTTATTCGTTCTTTACTACTAATATCTATACAATTTGAGTTAAAGGGTGTGATTTTAAGTAAACAATTTATGTCGTGAATTTTAATGTTGACATTTATATTTGAAATATTCTCAGTTAGACTCAGAGGTAGAAAATGAGTTTTTTCAACATTTAAAGAGAGTAAGTTTTTGTCAAACTATTGATTAATGATATTTATTGCATTATTTGCCGATATTCTGGCCTCTTTCCAAGAGTTTTCTTCAATCGTTAATACTGTATCATCCGCATAAGATATAATCTTTCCGATGGTTGGGAGTTCAAAAAGTTCATTTACATACAATATGAATAGTATTAGGCCCAACTAGGGAATGCAATCCCGCAAGAAAATGTCAATCCAGGTATTTGCGGGACTGAATAATCTTAGTCCCGCTGGATCCAGGTATTTGCGGGATCCAGCAGAGTGGACTTAGATATTTAATCAATCTTATAATAAAGACCTAATACCTCGATCTACCAACCTTGTTTTTAGAGTTTTAAATTTATAACTATAATAAAACAAGTTCTTTGGGACATTTTAAATGATTTATTAATAGGTATACCTTTAGTTAGACATAGGTAAAGTTTAAGTCATAAATTTGAAAAGAATAAAATAAAAAAATAAATTTACATCACATACCCGCCTCGGAACAGACTTTGTCTAGTGAGGTGGGTAAAAGAAATCTATGTACACAAATGAAAATAAAATAAACGCCCGGATTGCCGGCACTGAAACTGAAACTGAACTGAAACTTAAATTTAAATAATAACGTTCAAACGATAAACAATATTCTTGTTCAATGAGCATCATAAGTTTAATTAAACATTATTTTTGAAATAGCTTCGTAAAAAAGTTTTTTTTTTTTTTTTAAGTTAGCGTCTGGAGCCAGTGAGACTATGGCATCCCCAATTGGGGGATGTTGTGAGGCTGAAGGTAAGTGGGGAAGGGAAAGAGGAAGGTGGGGAAGTACCTGGCTATTCAGATCTAGTCACTAAACACGGCTAAAGCCATTTGGAGCAACGTTTCAATTCTGAATGGTGGTCTTACACCAGGGCGATACTGGTAGTATCTTCCACTCTGGAACGTGCCGCAAATATACTGTATATTATTTTAATTAATTAATTGTGAAATAACACAAATTAATCGAATAAAATTTATTTGCGCACGCCGGGTTCGAACCCGCGACCTTCGGAATGGCAGTCCAATGCGTTACCACTGGACTATGCCGGCCGTCAAAAGTATTATTTGTGTCATCTGATAAACGGCTTCTGATATTGGACACAAGGTAGCCAGCGGCTGAAAAAGCTCGTTCAGCTTCCACGCTGGTTGGCACAATAGTCATTAGCGCATTGTAAGTGAATTGAAGGTATGTGCCTTTTAATCCACCGGACTCGAAGTAATTCATTTCCTTCTTTATCAAAACCTCAAGGTTTCTCATATTATCGCGCGCAGAGTAACACGTATGAGCTGCGCTTCTCTGTAATCCCGCCAGTCCAGCGGGATCCCGCAAAATTTTCGACCGAGATTAGTCCCGCAAAATGTCTTGCGGGATCTCGGTATTTCGGGATCCCGGTATACCGGGATTGCATTTCCTAGGCCCAACACAGTTCCTTGTGGGATTCCAAAATTATTTTTTTCTATATCACTTAACTCGTTGTTTACTTTCACTTGCTGGGTTCTTTGATATAGATAACTATTTATCAAACACTACCAGAATAACACACGAATGGAATTACACATGGCGAGAATTTCACCTACTTTAATTACAACTACTGTAATTACACACACTAAAATTTCTTTTTTTAACCTTTAAATCTATTATTAGCTTAAATTGAGTGTTTAATGTTAGTCTCTGACGATCGCTTTAATACTCGCATAATATAATGTGGGCCTGTTTTCACGTTTTTGGTGTATTATGCCGTGTTGCGAAACGTTGGCTAAAGAACGAGGTAGCGCAACACGGCATAATACCACAAAAATAAACCACTATAAAAGGTTATCCCGTTCTAAGACACTGTCTCAACCAAAAAAAATTGTTAGTATAATGCATATGTTTAAGAAAAATGAAACTTTACTCCCATCGGTTTACTTTCTAAAATTCTGACAGAAAAGAGTTGTATTTACGGTAGTCACTTTTGTGTTTACAAATAATAATATCACATAATAACATTCTATTTTAAGTCGGAAAAAATATATTAATTTAATCTGTATTCTATCTTATATTTAAACTCACACGTGTACACGTTTGCTAGTAATATATAAAAAAAATACCACTTCACTGGATGTATTTTTACAACGTTTGGGTACCGCTGCCCTGGGAACCATTTATTTGATAACCAACACCCCTTACCTAAGTCACCCAAAGTGGTTCGCAACGTTTGGATCCCGGGTTTATGGGGTGAGGTTTTTCTGGGTCTTGGCAGCGGATGCATTTGTCCACCTTCTGCGTGGCGGGCCGGATCGGGAGAGGCTGTTTGAGGGAGACCTATTGGCCTCTTCAGCCAGACTCTCTCAAGATTCCTACCTACCTCTAATACGTTTTTCCTTCCCAGAACTTCCTCTCCCTCCTTTCCCTATAAAGACTCTCCACACAGCGTCCCCAAAGATGACATAGGCCCTGATGAAAATTGTTTTCCTTTAGGGCCTCCTGTGCAGAGCTTATCTAAAAAAAAACGTACAAAGAAAATAACTTTGCGTTAGATAAATCATTGGCCTTGATTTACAAATAATAATAAAAAATATACAGATACAAATAAAAATTATACAGATCAAAGAAATAATAATAACTACCTTTTCATAACTGGATTATACTCGAGATTAAATAACTACATTTGTAAGATCACAGTATAAATCAATAAATAAAATGATAGAATGAGGAAACATTGTTTCTGAATCTATTAGTTAATGCGTAACAAGTAATATGTACTCTAACTTTGATATCGATTCCATTATAATTGTCAACAAATTTTATAATCTTAGACTGAAATGACATGTAATTTATTAAAATTGAATTGTATGAGGAAAATTCTAAGCGTATTAGGTACTTACTTTCATTCGAGTTGTATTTGTAAATTTGGGTTTTGTCACAAACTCTCTTATTCAATGAAACTTCGGCTTTATCTTCCAAAATGCGATTCGTCCCCAAGGTATGAGACAGATTGTTGGTACATATAAGCTTTGAAAAAAATGTGAATTCAACAACAAAAGTGTGGTTAGGATATATTGTAAGCAATACTAGATTGCTGCTCTCAATCAGGTACATTTAGTTTAAGTGTACGAGAGCCTAAAAGGGTAAGTTTTTAGTTTAGACCTGAATTCTGTTGGGCTTGTTATGCATGTTCCAGAGGAAGTTTATTTCAAGCCTTAGGCCCAGATGCTGAGGCTTAGGTTCCATCAGTCTGCCTACAGCTGATGATGTTGCTGATCTAAGAGTTGACTGCTTCAGACCAGTATTTTCCGGGACGCGTAGTTCAGAGATGTAGGGTGGGGTCATTTTATTGATTGATTTAAACACCACCCAGCACAATTTTTACCAAATTCTATTAGGGCACTTGAGCCAGTGTCAGGCACTTCAGGTGTTCTGAAATATGCGAATATTAGTAATAGAATTTGATAGTTTTTAGTCTTCGGTATAATACGGCTACACCAAAATTACAAAGAGGATTAACGCGTGCTACACGGTATCACTTCTACATACTTATACACACACATCAGCATAATCTACCAATTTCACTGTGACGCTTTACGAAACGTTGGTTAAGCGCAACGCATTAATAACCCAAAAATTAATCAAGATAATTTATTTGTGTCAACAAATTGTATATGAGTGGGAAATAACACAATAAGAAGGGATAGTTGTACGGAATGTACCATGAAATGAACCAAGAGTTAAATTGTAATGGTTATTCAATATACGTAAGATTTTCTGGTTTACAATTTGTGAAATGCCACAAAATTGACTACTTTTTACGAAACCTAATATGTATCAACCATGTTAACCATTTTAGGTACCTTTTGGTTACGCATTTAGGAAAAAGGTGAAATACAATCACATTATTATCAATTGAAATTAGTTCTGGTGAAATACAGGTTTTTTTGATGGCTCAATTTTGTCGATTCTAATCAACAAAATCTCTAATGATCATACGTGGTTGTCCATCGCAAGATTTGTCTCTGAACGAAGTTTATTACTAGCGTAGACAGAAATCACGGGATATTACAATTATCGGATTTGTGTAGGTATAAGTTTATGTTACGATCAAGGAAAATAATAATTGCTGCAGAAAGATCAAGAAAAAACAATAAAATTAATTTAATTGTAAAAAAGAAAGACAAACATTTCCGGATTACGAATAACCTGACAATATTTGAAAATCTCCTACTGTCACCACAGTAAGCGGATTTTTTTGATTTTGTCGTGATGGAGGTCTTAGTCAGCCGAGGAATTGAACTCACTACGCCTGGGTAGCAACCCTTTTATAGCAACATTTTTTTCATAAAGTGTTTAATTTTTATTTTTTAATAACGCCTTTTTTATTGGCTTTAGCACATAGATAGTAAAATGTATACAGTATATTTATTGTAGGTACATAACTAAACTGCCTCAGTAAAAATCTTTTGAATTTGTTAAGTGATAAATTGAAATGTACATTGTTTCGGTATAATTATTTCCTTATATAAGGAATACATACGGTAGTTATTCCCAAATTTCAGCACTGAAATAAATCCCGACTTCTAGTATTATGTCGCGGAATTCAAAAGCTTATCAATTCGAGCAATTCTGGATCATCAAATGCATAATTTTATATACATCAGAAATTTATATTATTTGTTTTCAAAAATTATGACTGAATTCTCAACACATCAGTTCCAATTTTAAAAGTTTAGAAATATTATAAGATAGGTACTTTATCGTTTGTCTAAATTCTTGACACAATCAGTTCGAATTTTGAAAATGACACTTTAATTCAAAGCAAATCCGAGTTCATTGAACCACTGTTACAATCGCTTACAGACAAACCCACAACCTAAATTAGTATGTTTGAAGACGTGAGCTTCGTTTTCATCAACCTTCCAATAGCTGATGATTCGACTGATCAGAAAATTGATGTTTAATATTGAAACAATTTTATGATTATTCCACAACCCAGTTCCTACTCAAATTGTTTTTCGCTGGTTTTTGTTCCTTTCCTAAAAGTCTTGCTTTAGAAGAAAAAAAAAATGAAAAAAAACTGACGCCAGGATGTAGTGTTTTATTTTCGAATTTTTGTCGAGATTGCACGTTATTTCACGTCTCGTATCAATAATCTCCTTAAAAATCTATTAATTTGTGCAAATATCAAACCCAAGTACATCATTGTTGTGTGGTGATTGTAAACAGAGTTCGTTTAGTGAAAATTTCTAACATTAATTGTGCTTATAAAATGTACATGAACTATAAATGACCCACGGAATTTTCCAGAAACCAGTAGGAATCCAAAAAAAACAAACATCATTAACAAATAAAGGCTTCCTTTCCTCTCTTCTCGTATTCCTGGTGATAATAAAACTATCGCTTGATATTTTCTTTTCATTAAAATACAGTCCATTTCAATTACCAATCGGGTATTGAACAGTTGACAGGTCCAAAAGTTTTACTCATTTTGTTGGCCTTAAATTCGGTGCTCCAAATGTATTCGGTGATTTAGTATGACGATATCATTTGAAAACACAAGGTTTCAAGTTATTTTTGCATATGTTAGTGAATCCGTTGGCCGATATTATAATTATATATTATAATTTTACTGGTCTTCCATTAAAAGCCTTAGCTTGTGGATGGAAGAAGAGTTAACATTTCACATATTATGTACAAATAAAGTCACGTGTACAGTTAATACAATGCAGTTGGTACAGTTAATACATTTCATATAATTACAATTACTATTTACTATAATCATGTATTTCAATATATATGTATGTGTAGGTAATATAGACACATGGCAATCAGACCCGTTAACTAAAATATGTAAACATATATGTATTCAGTAAGAAGAAAAACAAGTAAGATTTTTAGTGTGACATTCTCTAAAATACTTTTTGATGGAGTTCAACAATTGAATTTTGTTCCTAATGCTTCTGATTTCTATTGGTAGGTTATTGAAAAAGAATTTTCCTTGGTGAGTATAATGGTGTTGTGCAAAAGAAGTGTTTAATTTGGGGCACACAAATACATGTTTAAGTCTAGTACGATTTTCAGTTATGAATGCGTATTTATCTTTTTCTTTTATAATTTGTATAATTGATTTTCTTATAAATAAGTTTTTAAATGTTGGAACTTTGAATTCTTCGAATATGCTGTCAGTTGGGAAGTCTGGAGGTTTTTTTAGTATAATTTTTATTATTAGTTTTTGAACAATTTCTATGGGGGTCAGATTAGTTTTGTAAGCTGCTCCCCAACTGATAATGGCATACTGAAGAATAGACTGTACTAATGCGTAGTATATTGAGTATAGGTTTTTCGTTGATAAAAAGTTTCGTATCCGTAAGAATATATGAATTAACTTCCTTACTCTTTTTATTGTATGGTCGATGTGATCTTTCCATTTTAGGTTTTTATCTATGATTATTCCAAGATATGTAATTTTATCCGCTATTTTCAGAAGTGAACATTTTTGTTGGCAGTGATTAGTATCGTGTTGTGCGAGAGAATGATTATGTAAGAATATTTGAAGATTTGGAGGTACAATGTTAGTGTTAATTTCGAAAGGAATGACATATGTTTTATCACTATTTAACGACAAGAGGTTATTGTCAAACCATATTTTTAGATTATTTATGTCTTCTGTAGCTTTTAGATTAATTTTTTCCCAAGTTTTTTCTTTTATTATAAGGACTGTATCATCAGCGTAAGAGATAATTTGGCCATGCAATGGTTGAATAAATATGTCGTTTACATACAAAATGAACAATATTGGTCCAAGCACGGTGCCCTGTGGGATACCAAAATTTGATGTTTCTTGGTCGCTAGTTTGGTAATTTATTTTAACAAATTGTGCACGATTGTTCAAATAACTTTCTATCCATTGGACGGCTTTATCATTGATGTTATTTAATTTCAGTTTTTTGATAAGCTTTGCGTGTGAGATACTATCGAATGCTTTTCTTAGGTCTATGAATATTCCTGCGCATTTATTTCCTTCATCAAGTGCAGAGTATATAAATGATGTTACATTTGCTATTCCATCTTGTGTGCTTTTTGTTTTTAAGAATCCGAATTGATTGGAATGTAATATTTTATTGTTTTATAGAAAATCAACAACCCTTTTTTTCACAATCTTTTCAAATATTTTTGCTATATTCGATATTAGTGATATCGGTCGATAATTTGAAACATTTTGCGGGTCGCCGGTTTTAAAGATAGGGGATATTATAGATTTTTTATAATTTGTTGGGAATATGCCTTTAGTCAGACTGAGATTGATAAGGTGGTTTAGTGGTTTCAGTAGATACATTTTTATTTCTTTAAGAATTTTCACAGAAATGTGGTCAAAACCTGGAGAGGATCCGTCTTTCATGCTTTCTATTACAAGTTGTATTTCAGTTTCGGTAGTTTTTTTAAAAGTGGATAGTGTATTTTGTTTTTGGGTATTAGTTGTTATAGTTTTTGGTGTGTGTACAGATTTAGTGATTTTATCAGCGAGATTGTTTCCTACTTAAGAGAAGTAAGAATTAAAAATGTTTGCTGTTAGTTTTGGGTCTTTGGATACATCTATGATATTATTTTCATGTTTTAAATATTTTATAGAATTATATTTTTTTTTTTTTTTTCGATAAATGATCAAATTCGATGAATATCAAGTGTTTATTAGGCCATAAATCAATTTAATGATTACAATCTCATTGATAATCAACTGCAGATTATAACTGATTGAGAATTAAACCCCATCTTGTGAAACCTTCGCACAGCAATTGCAGTCGAATGTATGGAAATGATGGAATTGGTAGAGAACCTGTACCATAAGATAATATTTTTTTTAAAGTCCTGTTCGGGCATAGCCGATAACGCTTTTCACGATTTTAGTTTAATCCACACATACTTCCTATACATATTCAATCCTTTTGTCACTAGGAGATGAAGAGCGGCCAATCAGTAACGTTTCAACAAATAACAAGTCACAAATTCAAATGTACGATGCATGCAAAGTAAAGCAATTCCCCGAGAAGTTTTTTGTGCTTCAAAAGGAACAAAGAGGATATAATCAGCAAGGTTGCAAACTTTTCAACATTCTGGTGGTATCCTCACTACATTACCATTTCCGTTCCTTTTCCATTCATTTCGTCCTCAAGAAACTCGCAGCCCTAGATTGCATTTCTAAGAGCTATCGACAGAATTTCACATATATTTCTCTACGTGTGCATTATGATAATCTAGTCTCCTTCAACGGAAGCAATCTTTCGAACAGGCCTTCCATTGATATGCTTGGTGTAACTATAAGTGACCAGCTCAGGTACGGGGGCTCCATCGAAGCCAGAGTAAAGTTGGCCTCTCAGAAGCAGGGCGTACTGTACAGGGCCCGCAGATACTTTAATAGTACACAACTGCTGACCCTGTACAAATCGCAAGTGCGCCCTACTGTCGAATTTGGCAGCCATCTCTGGTCCGGAGCCCCTAAATACCTGAAAAATACCCTTGACTCTGTGCAGAAACGGGCGGTCCGTTTGATAGATTCCCCAATCTTAACAAACGGACTGCAATCTTTAGAGCACAGGCGTCAGGTAGGTATGCTGTCCTTGTTCTATCGGTATTACAATGGAAGATGCTCTGAGGAACTAGCGTCATTGATCCCTTCGGCACCGGTGCGTAGTCGGGATACACGCCAAACGCGCGCCCAACATTTGTACACGGTTTACATTTGTCACATGAGAACGGGTCGCTTCTACGATTCGTTTTTAGGTTCAACAGTTCGGCTGTGGAACGAACTGCCGGCCACTGTGTTTCCTCCCTCCTACAACTTGGGACTCTTCAAGACCCATGTTCACTCCTTCCTCTCCACAAAAAGACCCTCCACACAGCATCCCCAAAGATGACATAGGCCCTGAGAGAAATTATTTCCTTCAGGGCCTCCTGTATGGAGTTAATATAAAAAAAATAATAAAAAAATTTTCCGTCACCTTTATAAAAGATCATGTGAAAAGTGATGTGACAAGCATAAAAGCATAGCGTTCATGGCCTGAATGCTCACGGGAACTATGTGCATAGAACTCATGGCCTGAGTGCTCACGGGAACTATGTGTATTTTAAATTTATAGAGCATATATAACTTTCTTATAATGTGGATCTCCTCTTCCACTCCTACACTCCTAAAATCAAATACTTGAATTCCTCTAAACGGCCCTGAAAACGGCATCTTTGAAGATGTCACTGAATACATTTTTAAAAATCTAGTCATTTACAACTTCGAAGGTTATTTTTTATCAATGTATTAACCCCCTTTTTGTGAGTTTTCACATGTGAATAGTTATTATACATAAACGTTGTTAATGCTTATAAATAGTTAATAATGAAACATAGTTATTATATATAAGTGGACTGCCCCAGTAACAACATTTGCTTAGTGATAAATTGAATATTTCCACCCACTATTTCCCTCTATTAGCAATCTGGCCAGAATGTAATACGAATCCCGACTTTTAGTGGAATCCAATGCGAGCAATTCTTGGCTATCAAATGCATCATTTAGAAATTTAATGAAAATTCTATTGTTTGACAATATAAGGAATTTGTAATCATTTAAAGGGGTGTAGTTGTTTAACAAATTTGCTGGAATACTCATTTTAAAACTTAACGTAAGAATTTATTTTTAAATCTTTCAAAAACTTATGTTTATTATTATGTAATATTCTTATGTCCAACTTTAAAGAGGAATAAAACTTTGAAGGTATACCTACCAAAGGCTGATAATTTTTCCAAGAAGCCAATAATTTCATATAAATATATCTAACCATCTTAGGAAGAACTAAAAAAAACATGATTCTACTGGAAAACAAGTCTCTATCCTCCCTTGTATTGCATCTGCCGCAATTAGTTTATCTAAATAATGAATGCATTTTACGTATTAACGGTCAACACTTCATGATCAATCGATATTGAATGGTACGTATAGATACAGAATCCGGAATGTATGTAGGTACAGATACTTCTTACAGGTGGAGTAAGTTTACACAGATGTATGTAAGAGAAAAGGCGGTGTGGGGAGTGCAGGGGGGCGCAAGCTGAATATCGCAGGTAGGGGACCCTCCCTGAGGCGTGGGGGGCAAAGGCCTAGCTATAAAGCCTCCTCGATCCATCCAGAAGGCAACAGAGAGCAGTGTTCCTCAGAATAGGCTTTCAAGAGATCGAGTGCCAGTTTAGTAGCGATCCAGTTCAAACATTTCAATATAACAAATCACCATGAATTCATTGGTAAGAACACATTTATTACATACATTTTAATTAGTGAATATTTTCTTATCAACTACTAGTTTCCATTACTGAAGGACCAAGTTTTCTCATAAAAAAAACTCAAATTACTGAACGTTTTATTGGATTTTCTTTACAGTAGGATCAAAAAAATCCGGTTGAATTTTTCAAAATTGATTTTGCATCTTGTGATCTCATAAAGAAGCGTAAACAAATTTTGTGAAGTGCCTTTCTTATATTTTCAATATCATCGTAAAAAATAATGTTTGTAATGTGATGGGAATTTAATCCTTCTGATCCAAATACAATTCGGTACAATAGTTACTATTGCAATGCGGAGGCATTCACAAAATATTACAACACGTTATAACAACCTCTAAAAATAATATCTTAATATCTCACGCATTTAAAATTTCAAATGCAACATTGCAGTGACTGAACGATCCTCCCAATTTTATTCAAATCATCTGCCAACATTTAATAACTACATTAATCAATCAAATATTGCAACATTTCATTGATATACGCATCCTTTTCCTACATCAATTCACAATGCATTTGACCTACGTTATGAGTTGATACAACTTTAGGAGTAAGATCAATGCCAAACGTTCCCACTTTATTCTTGCAAATATTAAACTAAATGACTTTTTTTGTTCCCAGTGTTTTTTTAAAAAAAACCAGGGGTACAGACACACTCTAAGTAGTTTGAAAAGTGTTATTATTCAGAAAATTATACACATTTTATTATTTCGTGTAATTTCTTTAAATTTGGAAAAGTAATCGTAAAATAGTTTTTTTTATCATTTGAATCAAATTTAAAGCTTTTTATGCAGAGTTAGCACGTGAGCAACTCATATTTCAAATCACAATTCGTCAATGTACTTTATTACCAACACTAGCTACGAGTCCAGGAACTAGTATTAAAAAATTTGCGCGCATAAATTTTACGAGACCCTTCTTTTGCGCACATACATTTTATGAGACCCTAATTTTCCACAGTTATTCAGTTTGTGAGTTCCCTTTTTTGCACACATAGCTTTCTGAGATCCTTATTTTGCAGACACACATTTTGTGAAAGCTGTATATTGCACACACATTTTTCGTGAGATCCTTATTTGCATACATATTTTTGTGAAGCCCTTTCAGACACACATTTTGTTAGATCCCTTTGCATTAATTTTGCGTTTTCATAAAATTGTATTATATTTTGTGAGACGGGAAAAGGGTAGTTTGGGCTCAAATATCTGAAACAGACTTTTCTAACAAATTACAGGAATATTTAAAAAATTGTCAACCTATTTTGCAGACATTCTTATAATAAACTGCCTAACTTTAAATGAAATGTTTTTTTAAAATACGTTACTACCACCAAACCAAAATTATATTAACCTCTGAGCATGTTATAATATAACCTGCACCATTACAAAATTATTGCTCAATAAATGATAACAATAACATTAAGTTAGACTCTGAAATGTAAATGAAATAACTATTAATGTTGTAACATGTAGAAATATGCTGAATTTCAATTAAATCGCGCTATACTGTAGCAATTCCAAAGACTAGAGTTGAACAACTTATTTACAGTATCTGGCAAAATCAATATCCTCGTTAATTTCGCAGCATTCCTGACTAGAATCAACAACCACCCACCAGGAGAAAGTTATATATCTGAACGAGATTATTTTCTGATAGATAATATTTCATGGATATAATAACAGTTAGTTGCCGTGATTTTGCTCTAGTGAAAGCCTAGAACAAGATAACAGTTACAAGTAAAAGCCTGCCTACGATTTTATCAGTGTCTAAGGCACTCTTGACTTCTGGGCTTGGTCTCATTGTAAAACAATTTGGTTTATTTATATCGAACCGAAGCTATCTGTGGTTAAAAATCACTAGTTTTAAACGTTTAATAAACGTTTAATATTTATCTTTCAAACCAACTAATTTATATTATCACATTGCATTACATTAATTTACGAGTATTGATCCAAATAATATAGTTTATTCTTTTTTGATTTGTTCAAACAATATATAACTACACAATATTAATCATGCCATTTTCTCAAGCAGTAGGCAAAGAGGCAAGACCGCCATACACTTAAAGCGAAGCTTTATTCCAAATCACTATTTTGATTAATCTTTATAACGAATTGGTGTACATTATGAATACCAAAAATATGCTTTAGATAAATATAAGGTTTTCTTGTTGCTTCGCTTGAGTAGAATACAAATTTAAAAATAAATTACTCAATAAAAAATATAAATGCAAACTACTAAACATATTTTTTTTCAATAGAATTGTGCGAACGCATAAAGGAAACAACTTAAAAAAAATACAGTATTATAGCTAAGATTATCTGTGACAGTTTCACTTGATTAATTTATTTGCTTTCTTGTAAAATTATTTACAAAATAAATTTAATATAAACCAGTTTTTTGCTTGAAATCGAACGTTACTAGATTCCGTTTGTCGTGCGATTGTAATGCCTATTACCTACAATATAAGGTATACCAGGAATATACACATTTTTGGCTTGTAGCTTCCTCTTAACAAGTGTTTAATTGATTTTGTTCGTTCATTCACTCCACAAGTGATTTTACTGCATCTGTCAAGTTTCCTGAAGCATTTCTACCAAAAATGTTTTAAAACTAATTATGCATTGAGACCATTCTGAAAACCATCGTCAGTTATTTCAAGAGAACAAGGAAAAGACTAACCAAGGAGAAAATCCATAACTCTATTTACATTAAAATAAGACCATTTTCATTAAGGTTAACCGCATCGTATTTAAATCAATTAAATGTCACATGAAAGATCGCATTGCGACAATTTTCTTATAAGTAAAACTATTTAGCCATCGTTTAAAATCAAACTGTTTATATGCAGACAATCCTTAACGGTACAATATTGAGTAACCCGATAATGACTCCGCGTTTGAAGGCTATTGCCAGTTAATTGATGCACATTGAGCGTTGCACGTACTCGTGTGTCGTGCAGAATTCACTCGGAATTTTATGCATTTTCTCATCGTAAATATTCTTTCAATACTTTTATTTTTTTATACTTACGATCTCCAGCTTAGATTTTGTAACTTTATTGTATTTTATTTGGTATTAAGTCCAGCTGGGCTTTTAAAAGGATTTTAAGAACAGAATATACCTACTGAGCTATCGAAAATTATATAGAATATATTTTTAAAGCGTTAATTAATAGTAAACTGATAAAATTAATGTTAAAACATGTAAAAGTAACATAAAATAAAATAGAAACTAGAACAATACTTTATACAAGACAAATCACCAAAACTAAAACTTTTTTTGTGCCTATCTGTGTATTATTGTTTTGCTTATTTTAATTATTTTATAGATGCCAACGTTACTTTAATTTGTAGGTTTCAACAAAGTGCTGGTATAGATTTTGCTTAATTCTATAAATCGAGTCAATAATTATATCAATAGTACCCCTTAACTTGTTACCCAGATCATGCATCATATTGGTTGGTGAGTGTGTCTGATAGTTGGTTGTGTATGTATTTCGGAAGAATGTTAAATTTTGTCTTATATTCCTAGTCGGCACATGGAACTTAATAGTGGCAACGATGGCAGGACTATTAATCAAGTTTCGTAATGATAATATATTATTTTTTTACTATCTTCCTTTTTGTACCAAATAGAGATAATGATATCTTTACTAGGATCTACTGCTTTGAAGATTTCATTTATATATTATTAAAATTTTGTATTATGAATACTTTGAAGTAATTATATGCACATTATGCATTTACCATTTTTTGCTGTAATAATTTGTAAATTTATTACGGTTTTATTTTTGGTAATAAAGTTCGTTAACTTTTAATATAACCTTAACACTATCTTCAGGCGAAGCACTATAAAGTAATAAAAAATTGTGTTTTTTTTGTTTGAAAATTTGATCGATCAGAAATATTTAAGATGGTTTAATTAAATGCTGCTTGTATCTTGGACTCTGAAATAATCTAGCATTTTTAAAAGATTTCTTTATATAAGCTCAAAAAATCATCAGTAAAAACACATCAGGCCTATAAAAACTGCTTCAGACTTCAAAATCATCTACTTATGAACCCTTTTTGGTTATGGTTTAATTGTACAGGGTTTTCCAATAAGAGGTTTTATTTTGAATAGCCCACTTTTTCGGTAGATGTTACTTTTGAAGCTGTCATTTTTTGACATTTGACAAGTAGAAACTACGCCAGTAATAAAAATGGAACGATACACGCTTCAACAACGCATTGAAATTATTAAAATTCACTTGAGTGAATCAAATGCAAATCATCTTGAGTGATGAGGCCCATTTCCACCTCGGTGGCTTCGTCAACAAGCAAAATTGTCGCATCTGGGGCTCGGAAAACCCAAGAGTTATTGTTGAAAAGCCTCTCTATCCTCAACGTGTGACTGTTTGGTGCGGTTTATGGTCCGGCGGAGTCATTTGACCTTACTTTTTCGAAAATGAGGCTAGAGCAACAGTTACGGTGAATGGATTGTGCTATCGAGAGATGATTAATGATTTTTTATGGCCAGAATTGGATTGTATTGATTTGGACAACGTTTATTTTCAACAAGACGGCGCTACGTGCCACACAAGCAACGAATCCATTGATCTTTTACGATTTTTTTTTTAATTTTTTTTTTTTTAACTTTATTTATTTTCATTTCTTTACACATATTATACATATTAATAGATAATATAAAATAACATAATATATAATACCAAATAGTTTACAAAAGAAATGAAAAATATATATATATAAATATATGATTGAATATCAAAATAACGACTCTTATTGGAAAATCCTGTATAATGTGAAAAATTAAGTTATTTAGAAAATGATCTTAAAAAATTTTAATATTTGTGCCTGAACTTTGCAAAAAAATAACACACATTTTTTGGCAATTTTTTTTATTTTGCATAAATTAAAACGGGCGGCTTGTGTGAAGAAACCGCATTCCGAATTTCTATCGATTAATTACATATTTCTATTGTTCAAGATATTAATAAAATATATGTTGTTTTTGAAGATAATATCTACACATTTGTAAAGCCGAAACGGTAATTATATGAAATTCTCTCAATAGAAAAAAATTGCAAAGAAATCTCTGAAAAATTTTAAAAACACATTTCGTTCTGTTATTTAATACGTTATAGGTATAAAAAAAGCACAGTGTATCTCTACATGCATCTTAGGCATTTGTTGACAGATTTTCATTATATTTTAAAGGAATATTTTTTTTTATATTTTCTCAATTTTTACCGTTTTTTATAATATTAGCGCGCTCCCTCTAACATTTGTATTTACATATCTCGCGTTCAAATCATCATCTTCTTTTTGAACGTTTACTACGGAGCCTTAAGCGGGAATTTAAACCTTATAGCCCTCTACATAAAGAATGTTATTTTTAGCGATCCGATTCCAAATGTTAAAGAACAAGGTACTAAAAACATTTGCTTAAGATGGGATTTAATTAATAATAAAAGAATTTTTTTTCGACATATAATTATGAAATCTTACTGGGGCAATGAAAAATGACTTGTGTTGTGAACTCTGTCTTTATGTAAATTATTGTAACCAAAGCTTTTGAGCAAATATTGTTAATTTATTAAAAATCTGGTAAAGTTATTCGTTTTCCTGTTGAAAACGGGACTAGAGGCCTATAACGAATAAATTGAGAAATTTCATAACAAACTATCAGTAAAGCGCGAAATTGTTATGAGGAAGTCAAAAAACGTGTTCTTAAGAACAATAATTATGATTATTTTTATTCGGACAAGGCCACGTGCGTGAACACGTGTTCATATATATTCTGAATGACTAATATTTTACAGTAAATTTATTTACCACCGTGTAGTAAGTCTTTCGTGTTTTTTTATTTTTTATTATTTATTTTGGAACCGCATAAGAGTCCCAATTGGGGTATTTTGTGAGGCTGAAAGTAGTGGGGAGCGAAAGGAGGTGGGAAAGAGGAAGGTAGGGAAATACCTGACTACTCAGATCTGGTCACCAAACACGGCCAAATCCATTTCAAGCAACGTTTCAATTCTCAATGCTGGTCTTACACCAGAGCGATACTGAAAGTATCTACTACTCAGAAACATAATAAATTAATAAATTGTGAATTAACACCAATCAATCAAATGAATTTTACTTGTGCACGCCGGGATTTGAACCCGCGACCTCCGGCTTGCTAGTCGAGAGCCTTGCCACTCGACCGCGGAGGCCGTTTATTTTATAATTTTCACTAAAAATATGTTTTAAAACGCTCACAAATCTCGGTGGTAACTCCACCTACTAGTACATGTAAAAACTAAAATAACTACTGTAAAGCATATTATTGAATGTATGTCGTAGGTATTTGAACTAAATATTGTTCGATTATGTAAAAAAAACAAAAGAACCTTTCAACGGCTTTGTCCAATCGATTCTTCCAATCGATAAAAAATAAATCAAAAATCACAAAGCTCACGTTCCGTATTACTAAAGGTGATTGCTCAAAAATCATTCCTAAGCCTTACATCACGCACCTACATACCAATTCTTTCTCTCGGCCAAGTTAATAAAACTTTTTTTATGTTTTTGTAATTTCCTACACTTTAAATCGAAAGTTTATTAGTATCTGTAATAAAAACGGTAACAATGCGCTTGCAATATATTTTTTTCTTGCCAGGAAGTGGTATATTGAAATTTATAGTTTAAATCATATCGATAAGATGATTTCCCGCACTTTAAGCCTTGGACACATTACGCTTTATTATGCGCGCATAAATTGTGCTTGGTATGTACGTATTATACGTTGGGTTGATGAGAGGGGGCCAGATCAATTGGGGGACTGCCGCGGAATATCATTTATTTGTATGGGATCTGTCACCTTGGAAGATGACAGCCGCGTAATTACGGCGCTCCGTATTGGTTCTTAAATTGTTCTACCGTAGGTAGAAAAGGGGGTCAAATTATTTTCAAATATAGCCTGGCTAGCAGATCACAGCGCATATCGTAGCCACGCCCACACTTATAGCACATCATCTTTTTAGGTGTGACAGGTCAGTATGGGATTATATAATGGCGATTGGGCAGGATCGACTTTTATTTTTTACTCACTGCTGTAGGTTATGTCATCAAATTTGAGAGAAATGCATATATGCCCGCGTGTGTGTTTCTGAGTGCCGTCAAAAGTTGATAGAATGCATTGTCATCGATAACGAGTCAATCTGCTGAGTTTCAGCTCAGTCAGATGTCGGGAAGTTGGTTAATTTCCGCATTCAAGATTTGCATTCACTCATTCCTAAAAACAAAAATGAAACTGAAACAGATGTATTTATTTCGATTTCGGTGTGATTTTGACACGGTGAAGAAATATTGCAAGTTTTGAACATAGCTAAAGTTAATCTTTTGTACAATAGAAGTTATTCATAACAAGTTACGCAGCTTTGGTATTCGATTAACGTTTTTTTACGTTGTTCCTGAAAGCGGAAGTGCGGTATGATAACTTTACAATAAAAACGTTTGAAACTGTATACTTTAAATTGAAAATAATAATCATTATGAAATTTTTCTCTATTTATTTCACTATTTTCGAAGTAGAGCGTTGAATTTTTAAATAATACAATACTCTTGCGAAATTTGCAAAAAAGCCACTAGTTTTAGTTTTAATCAGTTCCAATTTTGAGAATGGCACTTAAATTCAAAACAAATTTGAGTTCTTTGTTCATTTCTTATTTCAAACAAATCATCGTTATTCCTACTACTTAATGTTTCTTTTACAGTAAATTAACTTTATTTTCTTTGAAAATAGTGTGTACTTTAGACTGATTAATTTAATTGTATGCAAACACAAGAAATTAATTTAATTTTTAGGTTAAATATTTACAATTTTCAAGTACCATTATTCCATTTAAAATAAGAGCTGATTATTAGTTGTTACGCCGAGTTTATATGGATTATAAGAACAGAATAAACCTAGTGAGCTATCAAAAATTATACACTAATGAAGGGTTGTTTAGGAGAATTTGACCAATTCATCAAATTTCAACGTTCATTTTCGAGTTCTGTTATCATATCTGTATATGCTAGTTGCTTGACATAACTGCAATAATAACAGGACTTGAAAAAATCTTTCACGGAACTCGATATGAAATTTGAAGAATGGTTCGAATTCTCCAAAATAATTCGTCCTATGTTTTTAAGGCATGAAATACATTAAACTGTTAAAATAAATATGACAATATTAGTAAAACATGTAAAAATAACATGAAATAAAAAAGTAACTAGAACAATACTACCTATAAGACAAATCACTAAAACTACGTTACCAACGCCACTCTAATTTGTAGAATTCAACAAAGCGTTGGTATAGATTACGCATAATTCTATAAATGGAGTCAGTAAGCATATCAATGATACCATCAAACTTGTTGCCCAGATCATGCATCCTATTGGTTAGTTAGTGTGTCTGATAGTTGGTTGTGTGTGTATTGCAGAATAATGTTACATTTTGTCCTATGTTCATAGGATATATGGAATTTAATAGTGGCGACGATGACAGGGCTTTCAATTAAATTGTTAATGACTCTTTGCAACAAAATTTAGTGTAGGTGTGCAGATCATGCATCTATTAGTTAGTGTTATGTTTGCAATCTCGATGATCAATTATTTTATGACAATATACAAGATCGAATTATTGTCACAAGAGGAATCCCACCTCCTAACAATGCAACCACCAGCTGTGAATCATTCATAAATTCACATCTACAATCGAAGTAATATAATCCGCATTATTGCTATGTAAATTACCTTAACGCGGCTAATAATGGTGCATGATCCTAGCATAATTAGTGCTACCTACGTTTCCTCAGTTATTTAATGAATAGTATTGCTCCAACTGCAGACACCGTCCTACATAAACCAACTACAATAAAATTGCGCAAAGATTTTAGTACCGAACTAGCGCAGACCTGTAAAAATCGCGGGATATGTATTTTAGAGGCGCTATTGTGTAAAATAATATCTCGACAAAAACTTGTCCACTTTATCGTTTCTCTGGATTCTATAAATAAAATTTTGAAACTTAAATTCAACGCAAAATTAATAGAGTTCTTTGATACGGAGTTAAAAGTATACATATGAAATCACTATCGAAATTAGCATATTTATTTATTTATATTGTGATCTCAACATTTGTAATAGTACGAAGTATTTTAAGGGTAGTTATTTATAAATCGTCCAACTTACCAGTACCATCTTATTTGCCTTTTGGAAGATCCGATGTAGAGGATTTGAAGAACTCCAATCTCACCAGCAACCATCATTCATCACATGACTTTGTCCATATGGAAGGTACCGACCGTTTTGATCCTTCTTTAAAAGAAATTCATGCTCCATTTCTTTCATCGCATTAACATATGTATTATCTTCTGATAAATTAATCATTCTGACTTCAAATTTCACGTTTTGCTCGTATTCTAACTCTCTTGACACAAAAGGCGTCGTGAAGGTTTCATAAGACATAAGTTCATTCACGTACGGATATATTTTATCGAGTAACGACCCATGTCTGCCGGAGAGGAATATCCACAAAATGCTCCATGACCGTGCTCAATTACTTTTCAAAAACTAAGCTAATATCAGCTTAAGTTGTTCAAATTCGATATTATTTTTCACGTGTGGTAAATTGAATGTTAAACCATATGTAGGATTTGTTCCTGTCCTCCTATCTACATATTATATCCAGCTTTTACGGAATGTCACCTTATGTGCATCTAACGTATGGGGGTTAATCTCTCTCACTATCCATATGAATAACTGTATTTGTGTATTTATTTAGCAATTCTTTGCTTTCAGTACTTTGCCAGTTTCCTCTGCATGGGAGTGTTGGTGTCCGCCACTGGATGGGGAGAGAGCGACGGCAGCTGGAAGGGAGAGGGCATCGCTGAGTCACAAGACCATGGCCAGTGGGACGCCGTAGATAAGCACGCCTGGGCTCCTGCCCCGGTCTACGCTCACACCTACAAGTGGAACGGAGTCCCAGCCCCCATCGGTCACGATGGAAGAGTCGTAGACACCGCTGAGGTAGCCCACGCCAAAGCAGAGCACTTAGCCGCCCTTGCTCACGCACGCGCCGCAGCCCCTGCTGACAAGTGGAACGACGAATGGGCACCTAAAACTTGGGCCCCTGAACCCAAAGCTTGGGCCCCTGAACCTAAATATTGGGCACCTGAACCTAAATCTTGGGCTCCCGCACCCGCTCATGACCAGAAATACACCGGACCACCTGCCCACATCGAACTCACCCACGACGGAAAGAACATCAAGGATACCCCTGAGGTAGCACACGCCAAGGCAGCTCACCTTGCCGCTGTTGCTGCAGCTTCCCAAAAAGGTTACGGATACGGACACGGCTCATGGTAAAACCAACATGCACCCTCTTGAGAGATAAATGACACGGCACACACCCGGATGGCAGCAATGAATGCGACTGATTATGTTAATTAATATATATAATACTGTATTGTAGTCTACAACTCGTTACAAAGCAATGAACAGAATGAAGATAGGCACATTACAGTTAAAATAAACCACAACAAGACACAAGATCAAAAAACTCTACCGAATGACACAAAAATGTTTAAAAAAACTTCGATGGTCATCAAAGTATTAACCACACTGAAATACTTATTGTAGAATGAAAGTCTAAAGCACCATTCCGATTTTCCTTCAAGTGTAGACATTATTTAAGATTTATTTTATTTACTTCTATATATACCCTTTAAAATATTTTTCTCTCTCCACCGAAGATCTCATATTATACGCAACTCTTCTCTTCTTTCACCTGCAGCAACTTCTTTTTTATTCTCATATATTTTACACTCTACCTTACTTTTTATATATATATATAATATCATTAATTTCTTTATAGATGTCCACCACTAAATAACCATCTAGTGCTTAAAACAGAACCTTGTACGATACACTATTGGCTGTGGTTAATTTGTCTGTATTAGATATAACAATGTGCTTGTCTTAATTTTGTATCATATATTAAGTTATTATTTGTATTATATTATATTTTTACGAATGCTTTATGAAATATACGAGTGAAAAAATACGCTTTTTTTTTCAAAATACTCATTCTCAACAGTTTCTTAAATTGTTACTAACCAAAAAGGCGATATACGAATTACGCCATAGGTAGATATTTTAGAGCAACATACAACGCTGTTGCTCACAATTTTTGTTTCAATGACATTCACACATCATGTTAAATGCACTCTTAGTTTCAAGAATGTATAATAAACGATAGCAAAAACAAACAAAGAAATCAAGAATAATTATGAAATAACATAGGATTCATTTGTACCTATTGCTTGTTTTAAAAATTGATAATATATATGCATTTTAAATAGTTACATCTGAGGGATAAATTACGATTCTCAAAGTAGGCTCCGACCTACTCCCTTTTCAGAACAAGTTGTGCCTTGTACGTATTAGCTATTACCATTTACAATAAATCTTATATATCATGACCCGTTTTATCCCGAACATGAGAGATTATTTTTCAGAATCCATAATTTTTTTAATCGGTCAATATGGACACGTGCTGTGACACGAACTATGAAATTACACACTAAAAAACTGCACAATTTTAATGACGCCGACGTTTGAGAATTTTTCTGCATTACAAGGCGGTTCTACCACTGTAGAAAATATGTTAGAAAACTGTTATTTAAAACGTACTGCACTGCTCTATACACGTAAGAACTGTGGACACAATATTTATTTATTTATTTATTTTTTCATGTTCTCCGTAAAACGGTTATTCACCAATACATTATGGAGAAGATTACAAATTAGACAAAAAGTATAGCAAAACACATAAAAAGGTCAGTTTCACTACTTTGTGACATACGTCAAAAGATAATTGTTAAACTGCCTGTAGGTTACGTTAAAAATGTCGATGGTCAATGCAGACTCGTTGAGCAGTTCAGTCGCTCTGTTGACTGGGGCGTTCTGATAGGCAGAAGTCCTCGCTTTTGGAGCATAAAAAAGGGTATGGGACCTTCCACGAGTATACTTGTCTAGGACATATAAGTTAATCTCTTTCAAAATAGGTGGATTATGTATAGTTCCAGAGATTATCTTAAAAAAATGTTTTCCTAAAAATATTTTTCGGCGGGCTTCTAATGTATTAAGATCGAGCATTCCTGCTAAGAATAAGGATGGATACAGGAAAGGGTAGTACATATATTCCCTCATATATAGGTAACGCATGAATCTCTTTTGTACTTTTTCTATTTCGAGAATATGGTTTTGCTCAGAAGGGGCCCAAATAATGGAGCTATATTCCAAGATACTGCGAACAAGTGCTTCATACGTTCTTCGGATTGCGATTCCGTTGGTAAATGATCTTGAATTACGAAGAACAAATCCAAGCATTTTGTTGGCACGGGAGACAATATCAGATATATGGGATTTGAAAGAGAGATTTGCTTCAAAAATTACGCCAAGGTCTCGAATCTCATTTTTACGTGTTAATTCATGTTTATTAATGTGGTAGGGGAACAGGAATGTATCTTTGGACCTTGTAAATGTAACGACACTGCATTTCTGAATACTGAAGGGTAAGTTGTTCAGTTCCGACCATTTGACAAGAGAATCAAGATCGTTCTGCAGAAGAATGGAATCGATGTAACTTTTGATTGCTTTGAAAAGTTTTATATCGTCAGCAAAAAGGAGATATTTTGAGTGGTTTATAGTGTTGCCAATGTCATTGATGAATAAGAGAAAGAGAAGGGGTCCTAGATTCGATCCCTGGGGAATCCCGGAGTTAGTTTTGTATTCGTGAGAGATATGGTGTCCGTAACTGACATACTGACGACGATTGCGTAAGTAGCTAGCCACAAAAGCGAGGAAATTCTGAGAGAATCCGATGTCACTTAATTTTTTTAATAAAATATCATGGTCGACTTTATCAAATGCTTTCTCGAAGTCTGTATAAATCACATCAACAGGTACAAAATTTTCAAATGAATTATTAATATAGGTAATGAGATTCATAAGATTCGTTGAAGGTGACAGTGTGGGACGAAATCCGTGCTGATTTTCAGTGAGTGCGTGTTTTGTTTGGTTATATATCTGTGAATAAATTATGGTTTCTAAAAGTTTTGCGGGTGCTGACAACACAGCTACAGGTCTGTAATTATCTATTTCTGACTTTTTTCCTTTTTTATGTATAGGCGTTACTTTCGTTAGTTTCCACATTTCCGGAAAGATATTTTTGCGAAGTGATAGGTTAAAAATATGTTTTAGAGGTTGAACAAAATAACTTGCATATCTTTTGAGGATTATAGGTGGAATACAGTCTGGGCCGACGGAGTATTTAGGTTTTAGCTTATGGAAAGCTGTAATAATATCGTCATCGTTAATTTCATGAATTTGTACAGGTAAAGAGTTAAATGACGATGAAGCTATAGAGGATATGTCAAGTTTGGGGATATTGTCGCTAAATACTGATTGAAAATAGTGTGCGAAACCTGCGGCGATCTCAGACGATCCATCATATTTATTGTCTTTGTAGTCCATGTGGTTAAGTTTGTCACAGCCGCGGCGTTTATCGTTAGTGTAAGACCAAAATCGAGTTGGGTCTGTTATTATACTGTTCTCGGCCTCACGTGTAAAGTCAGTGTAGGCCTGACCAATTAACCGTTTGATTGATTTTCGCAAAGTTTTAAAGTTAGCTAAGGCATGTTCGGATTTTGTTTTTTTCCAAAGATAGTGCATTTTAGTTTTTTCTCGTATGAGGTGAATGATTTCCCCACTAAACCATTTCGGATATTGTCTAACATCTTTGAGCATGCGTGTAGATCTTTTCTTAAAACAAATGTTGAAAATATTATTGAGCTGTTCATAAAACATTTCGACAGCTAGATTTACGTCAAGGCAATCGTAATGATTCCAGTGATGTTGTTCTAAGGCATTCTTAAGTGTGTTATCTGAGCTTTCGTGGAAAATCCAACCCATGTTTATGTCTGGAGGCAATGTGTTTGTTTGTATATGTGATTGAGTTGTGTAATCGAATGTGAATGAAAGTGAAGGGTGATGAATATCCTCTCTGACTAATGGGGAGTCATGGCGGCAGATAACAGCATTTTTAGAATTTACATTACTTAATACTAGGTCTAACATGTGTGCATTTATGTTATAAACAGTGTTGAATTGTGTTAAATTATAAAAAGAACAAAAGTAATCGAAAACGTCAATTGGGTTTTTCCCTGAGGGAAAGTTAAA
The DNA here is from genome assembly GCF_061612785.1 of Hesperophylax consimilis. NCBI lineage: Eukaryota > Metazoa > Arthropoda > Insecta > Trichoptera > Limnephilidae > Hesperophylax > Hesperophylax consimilis. The sequence continues at coordinate 4,013,459 of NC_142857.1, forward strand.
ATCACCGAAAATAATAATATTTTTTGATTGTAACTTTACACTTTCACTTATAGTTTTGTCGTAAAATAATTGATACTGTTCAGATGTTGTATTTGAAGGAAAATATACAACACATATATAAATGATGACATTTCTATGCGATACTTTCACCCACAAGTCTTCACCTTGGGTTTCTATGCAGTCCATTCTTTCCACGTGTGAGTGGCTGTCAGCTCGGAGGGCTAGGAGAGTCCCTCCTCCGCGACTGCCTCTATCCTTCCTGTAGACGTGGTATAGGTTTTCGAATAGCTCCGACGAAAAGGTGCTTGAAGTTAGCCAAGTTTCGGTAAGAGCAATCAGAAGTGGTTTCTGGCACATTACGTTTGTCATGAAGTCGATAATTTTATTATTCAGACTTCGAACGTTCTGGTATACTCCACTAATGTCTATCTTTTTTGGACGTCGTATCGACCGTCCTAGTTTGGGGTTGTGGTCTCCGAAATGACCATTCGTTGAAGGCCACGTTTTCAGGCCAGATCGTGGGGTCCAGGAAAAAGTGGAAGTAATTTTCCGGTATGCCTATTTTGAAGGCAGCATAACGTTCATGCCTCGTAACCAGTTTTTCGACAGTGTAAATTAAATCCGGCTTCTTCTTTTTTAAGAATGAAGATATATTTTCTTCTGTGGTATTCGGGTGAAACATGAATACATGCAGATGTAGGTTTTTGGGAATAGTGACCAAACTGTCGTCGATAGACCCTGTCCCTTTACAGATTGGCCGAGATCGTCGTCTACCGTTGACGAGGGCATCGCTATACGATGTTATTGGCTGGGTTGGCAGCTTGGGCACAACAGGCTGTATTGTACTCTGTGGTTGTGGAGGAGAAGACGCCGCTGCAGCAGATGTGGAAGCGGAATGTAGATCTTCCTCCGGTTTTCCTTTTTTAGCAGTGGATCTTGTGGTCATTTTGCGGGTAGTGAGCGGCCGGACGCCACTAACGGGAAGGTGAGTCTGGCCGGCTAGAGCGGCTAAGGTAATAGCAGGATCGGGGGCGGGGCCGGGGAGCCCGGGCGGTGGAGGTGTCCCAGACAGCTGCTTAGTGATATCGCCGTACGCTGAGCGCACACACACATTTAAGTCTGGCGCCGGCGCTAGTACCTGGGGAGTACCTGCAGTTACGTTGTACGGGTACTTGCATGAAGGGCACACAATTTTAGCACTACCGGCACTTAAAATTGAACGAATCGTGGTCAGTTCGCTACCGAAACCCTCGATTTTGTCACTCAAAACATCGACCGTTTTAATCAGGGACTGAATGATATCACCAAACTCTTCCATTTTGTAAATAGACTAGAACGAACGATTAAAATGAATACTATCGAGAGCCGATGACAGAAGACGTGCGTCACGTGTTGCGTGCGTATTGACACCCAGTTGATATTGATATCCAGTAGCGCAATGGTACAAGCTGAGTGTGTGCTACATCAACGCATACAGGCAACTTAAGCAACTTCCAAGGTTCTGCAGTGCCTCCACGATGTTCACAGAAGAGAGTGTGCACTCATTCCCCGCCTTATTTCCTTCCACCGACTAGCCAGCTTCTTGAGCATGACACGAAAATTAACAAACGTCATTGTCATGGCTGCTTCCGAGTGGCTCAGCTCTCCACTCAAAGAGCGATGGATGCAGACGATGCCTCGACCTTCCTGATGGGCGATCATTTGATTTCATTTAATGTATTTATTAATTTAATGCTTTCTTTATATTATCATTAGATACCAATCTATTATGGTTTTTTCATCTTATTTTTATTTGTTTTTTTTCTTATTTCTCTATTGTATATATACAGGGTGTATCGGCACGTACCCGACAAATTTTAACCAGCTTTTCCTTAGCACATTTGGAGTAAAAAATGTTATGGGCACTTTGCTGTCCGGTAACATTTTTTTCAATTAAAAACAAAAAATGATAAAAAAAATCCACACTCCGTCACTGTCATTGGCATTGTTTCTCGTGTTCAACAGCTGTTATTAGCAAGTGTGTCAAAAAGCGTGTTCGCTCTTTCATACACACTAAATAATAATAGTTAAAAATGAGACGAATGGTGCCATGCCATTTCGTTGTGATCGTAAAAGCGCGCTAATGTAGGTACGTACGTATATTATTCAACGAAACTCGAATAAAATATTGCCAGGTGGGTTTTCAAATTTTGACAAAGGATAAAACAGTGGTGGCATGTGGTGAAAATATGAATAGTAAATTTTTTATTAAAAAATAATGTTACCGGACAGCAAAGTCTCCATAACATTTTTTACTCCAAATGTGCTAAGGAATAGCTGGTTAAAGTTTGTCGGGTACGTGCCGATACACCCTGTATATCATGTAATATGGAAGATTAGGATTGCATTACCCTCCTAGCCCTGCTGGGTTAAAATCTTAAATAAAAAATAATAAAAAATTACAATTACAATTAGTATCATATCTTATTTTTACGTAAAGGCAAAATAAATAAAAAAAATAATAATTTTTTTATGATTGTATTTTTTTATACATTTTTTCATAGTATTCATGAAAAGTATAGTGGCTCAATTGAAAAATCGGATTTGGAGAATTTGGTAATAATGATTTTTTGTTGTTAGTTGCAGAGTAACGGCCACCGTGGTCGAGTGGTTGCGATCCTTGGTTATGAATCCAGAGGTCACGGGTTCAAATCACGGCGATTGCAAGTTAATTTTATTTAATTAATTCATGTTATTTTACAATGTATTAATTTTAAATTGTGTATATTTGCAGCCCGTTTCTGAGTGGTAGATACTTTCAATATTGGCCTACTGAAAGACCAACTTTCAGAACCGAAACGTTGCTTGCAATGGCTTTAGCCGTGTTTGGTTACCAGATCTGAATAGCCCGGTACTTCTCCACTTCCTTTCTCCCATCTCCTCCCCTTACCCCCCATTACCTTTAACATGGCAACGTTACCCAAATTATTTATTTTTTATTCATGCTTAAGGCTTTTACGTGTAACAATTTATAGGTAGAAAGATAATAAGTTTACAGTAAATAACGTAATAAACTAAAAATGGACAATATAAGCAGGTACAATACAAGTTATCAGAGAGTTCTGTTGTTTAAGGGAGTTCAATAATTTTATATAATAAAGAGAGTAAATAATAAGTACATGAGCTTCTATGAAAGTAAAGGCAATTTGTTGCAACTTTGTTAATATTTATATGAATAAACATGAACAGTTTATTGTAAAGCATTTTTATATTTAGCAAACCTTTATTGTTTTATTTATTTATTAAATGTAAAAACATATTTCAATAGATTTACAAATACAGATATTTCGAGGCCAATTGCGAAAAAGGTTTTTTTAACGAAATTGCCCAACTCAATTAAGAAATTATTTCTCTTGTTATTGGGAAGTGAGTAAAATTTATAAGGTGTTTAAAAAATTGCAATAATTAACAAATAAAATTAAACCTAGATGATAAATTTAAAGAGTTTAACATGATGTTAACTGATCTATACAAAATAGTATGGAAATATAAAAAAATAAATAAAACAAATATATTAATATAACGTATTTAAATTGGGGTACCTTTCTCACTGGCTCCAAACATTTACCATCATTTGGGATTTTTGTGTTTAATAATAATAATAATAGTTTATTCCAGAATGTATGCATGGATAGTGCATTGCAATACATCATATTTTGAAATGACATAAAATAATTAGAATAAGTCAAAATAATAATTCATAAGCACAAAAAATGCGAAATTTAAGTGAAAAAAGGTAAACACGAAAATGTGTGCAAGCAGCCGGTTATGGAGGATATTTGGACATCTCCCGTCTCCAGAGGGCCATCAGGGGGTACTCCAAAGATATTAGAAGAACGAGATATGCTATGTTGGCCGCCGGACCGTAGGCGGAGTACTACCTTATTAGGGTACTTTGAATACTATCGAGACGTGTACGCACAGAAATCTGTTCTATGTATTAGTGCGGATACCTTAGCGTGAGCGAAGGTGTGCAGTAGTATTGGTGAATAAAACCGGCGACACTGGGCAAAACAATTCCACACAGTATGAACTGCTCATAGCACATCTCGTTCTTCTAATATCTTTGGGGTACTCCATCCAGGCAGCGATGGCAATGATGATTGCGTTATTTGATTGGCGTAGTCTGCACCAAAAAGCTTCCATGTGGTGGCGGAGAAGCGCTCTGAAAGAGTGCACTCGTTCCTCCAAAAATATTTCCGTTACGCTGCTGTGTAGGCGGAATTTATTTATTTATTTAACGCCCAGAGGGCTTTTACATGTGGGTGGTACAAATTTAATGACAGTTTTGAAACATAAGAAAGAAAAGAAAGAAATAATAAAAATAAAATTACATAAGTATATGCGAGAAACAAAATTAAAAATATCAAGAACATAAATTAAGAAATACAGCGATTTGACTGGTTTACAAAAATATAACTTCCATTTAGGAATAGTATTGAAATAGGAATAGTTGGCGATAAGCATTATTGTAGGCGACTTTTAGCTTATACGATTGGGATGCAGTGTAATCTAACCACAGTTCTGACGTGTACAGCGAAGTGCAGAATGAATTGAATAGTATCCTTTCAGCATACCTGCTCTAATGGATATCGCTCTTCTTTAATAATAATAAATTCTTTATTCCAGGATGTGGGGAGGTTAGTGCAATCCCACACATCCCATAGAGCATATAAGTACAGATAATATTTACATGTAGTAAAATAAATAAAAAGGGATTAAAAATTAAAAATTAAATAAAAGATGAAATTAAACCAGAGAAACACGGGAATCCATCGGATCTAAGATTGTGGGAGCAAGTATCTTTCTCCAATGGTTTTCTTTGCCTTTCCTTATCCTCGATGTCTTTCCGGTTGTCTGTGATAATATGTCCCAAGTATTTGACGTTACGACTAACATCCATTTTCCTTCCGTCTAACAATACTGAATGTGTTTGCATGATTTTGTTTTTGCATTTGAAAACCATAACGATTGATTTGGATATAGTATATACATTATACAAGTGTATGATTTTTTGGAAAATCTTCACATATGGTGCTAGAAGAACCATATCATCTGCGTAATTTATATTATTTACACATACTTCTTGAATAAAGCAACCAATTTTTATGTTATTAAGTTTTTTAATTAGTTCATCAGTGTGTATATTGAAGATTGCTGGAGATATGCCTCCTCCTTGCCTTACGCCACTTTTCAAATAAAATGGGTTGAAAACTCGCCAGACCATTTCAGCACATTTTCTTGCTGCTTTAAAAAAAATAAGAATAGTGGATGGAAGTGAAAATGATTATTTTACCACTTGAATGCTGCCATTGCCAAAACAACGATTGCAACAGACGTATTATCTTTATAACAAATCTTGCGTCACACAGCAATGTTCCGTTTAACTAAAAGCAAGCTATTGCATCAATTAACCTTCTTTAAGTAATAAAAACAAAGCTGGTGAAGTTTTCAATTACGTTTTATTAGAATTGCACACGGTAGGTATAGTACCCGTGACCTTGGCTTAATCCCGTAGCACCTTACCGTTAACTTAAGTCAAGGCCACCGCGTGATTAGCGTTAACTTTGTTTACCATTTCTTCTTATATTTTAAATTATGATTACCGCTGCATAGTACAGTCATGATGATATTGCGCCAGTGAAATTATGATTACCGCTGCATAGTACAGTCATGATGATATTGCGCCAGTGAAATTATGATTACCGCTGCATAGTACAGTCATGATGATATTGCGCCAGTGAAATTATGATTACCGCTGCATAGTACAGTCGTGATGATCTTGCGCCAGTGAAGTAGATTAGTTTGAACTATGAAAGATGTTGAACCTTAAATGGCGTTGAACCTTTGATTTTGTTAATCCTATTATGGTCGGATATATCAGTTGATTTTAAATTCGGCCTGGTTGGAATGTCGAGTTTAGCGCCCCTGGAACATTATCCGTACTTTATTAGCATAGATATCAGCAATATTACACGTATTGTCTATGATTTTAATAGTGTCGCGTGTTTCATTTTGTTTGTCAAACTACTGTCTCCGGCAGTTGTATATCTATGCTCTCTACTATTATCGAGAACTTTCAAAATGTCAAATATTTTAGGCGGGTTTGATTTACGAGTTGATTTTTGGATAAAACTCCCAACTTTAATCGGCATGGTTCTACATGCGAGGTAACTAATAGTATTTGTTTTGCTAGAGTCAAAATGAAATTGTGACGAACGAACCCTCTTATAGTATCTTATTAGACTATTTTGTCTATTTTAGATTAATTATAACTAAGAACATCAACGTCCTTCATCGCTCGGTGAATATAATTGTCCATACTGATAAAATTTGGCAATTTATGTGAATTTCAGTTAGATGGAAGTACTTAATTACTCACGCAAACGTTATATTTGGCATGCGTTACTGCTAGCGCCTCGGCGTCTAAAGGGGTAACTATTCTGGCTTAGCGAGGGTTTAGCTTAGCTTAGCTTACTTGAGCTTCGGATTTAATACGAGCGATAATACGGGCCGACTGATATACCGGGCCTATGATTTTCCCGCTCCCTTGAATGGTGTTGAATACAGAAAATATAATAACCGCGCATCTCCAAAAGCATCTCAGAGCATGAAAATTCGGCCACTCTGACAAATCAGCAATTGGAACTTTATTGAAACCGGTCATGATTTGTTCCTGAAGTCCTGGTAAGACCCAAAACGCATCGAGCACGTCTAATTACAAAAGGCAATTGAAAACCGAAAAACCCTCATTAATATTAATAAAGGTGACGCGCGACGGGAGCTTAATAGTAGTTGAAATCCGGTATTTGACAGCTACATCAAAACTGAACACCGAAAACTAAATTAATTAATATAATAAAATACTCGCTCTAAGAGGATTAACACTTACATACATAAACACTTATTTCTCCACAGTCTATACATCTGCCCTGATAATGGACACTGTGAAGCTGCGACAATTAAATTTCAAATCATAACAGCATTAACAGTGTGTTCTTTTTACTGGAATTTTCTTTTCAACAAGTTTAAGCCATGCTGTATGCAAGCAATGCATAAACGTGAGTAGTGTGTTCGTGTCAATCAAATTGTTGAAAAGTTTTTTAAATCACAAATTGTGTTTGTATAAGATATAAAAAATTGTGTTGCAACATTAGATCTTTCGTTTCCTAGCAATTAATCTGATATAATCTATAGTTAAATTATCAATTTTAATCGTGCTTTGATCAATTGATTAGGCGCCATCAACCGAATAAAATTTAACGAAAGATAAAAATTTTATCCGTCAATCAAAATCTAAAGGAAAAAGTGTGATTCGTTAATTTGGTGGGAAACCGGCAGATTGGTAAATCGTTTACACGGAGTCTAGAAGTTTCCGGCACAAAGTTACTTCCAAATTATGCACGCATTTATGATAGAAATCAAAAACCATTTCAGAGAACAGAAAAATAAAAAAATAAAAATTTATCCTTAGGACGTCCAATAAACAAATTCGACAAATTAAGACGAAATAATTTGTTAAAAGATGTGAAAGTTTTTACTTTTTTTTTACTTATTATTTTCTTTATTTTTTATTATTTTTTTTTATTTTTTTTTTATTTTTATTTTTTATTCATTATATTCATATCGGGCCTTCACAGAGGAAATTTACAATTTATGTATTTAAGTTTAACATAATACTTGGATAACAGCATAACTATATGCAAAAAAATAAAAATTAAATGCTAATACTAAGATTTACATCAAATCCAAATAATAACACCTGATATTGTAAATAAAGCAAAGTTTCAAATATAAAGTAAGTACATTGTACATTCGTATATGCATTTGATTATTCATGTTTGTTGCAAACCAGTAAGACTGAAAACAGGAAAATAATTTACTCGTAAGTTATATCAAAAATAAATAAATATAATATACTGATATTTATTATAAAACAGATGTTTGGAAAAAGGAAGAAAAATAATGTCTGCTCAGCTGTAGAAAAAAAAACTAATAAGTAATGGCAAAGTACCAACGCTGTGATTAATATCGAATTTAAATAATAGTATACATAAAACGATCAAACATTTTGGTTCTTGGATACATTTGGAAATATCCCATTGAATTGAATTTTATTTAGAAGAGGAAATACACACAAATTTTCTGATTTTCTGACAGCATTTTTAAAGAATTATAACGGTCAATATGCCAGAGGCCTGAAGAGTTAACAAACTTTTGAATTAAAGTGTCTTTTTGTCATGGAATGGGTGATAAATCACATAATAACATATAGGATATTATTTATTTATTTAAACGCCACAAAATGGCTTTTACAATAGAGTGATTACAGAACAAGTAATGTGTACACAAAAATATTATTGCAAGTGATACAATTGTTAATAGAAGAGCAGTTAAACAATACATAATTAAAAGAAATATCTACTAGTGTAGTAATAGTTGAATGAATACTAGGTTCGTATAAGACCTGACATAAATCGAGGTATGAGGTGTTTATGAAAATCAATAGTAATTAATATAAAATAAATTCTATTAAGGCCTAGAATGTTATAGCAACAGAAAATATTTTATTTGAACAGAATATTAGTATAAAAATACGTATAAAAAAAATTACTTTTTAACATGTATAATCTAGCAAAATATTATAATAGAGGAATAAGTAGTGAGTTTATTGTTGCCTTCAAAATTAATTCTACTTGGAATAGCTGGGCAAGTATCGCAATTTGGCTTTAGTAAAACAGGGCTGTCAACGATTTTATGATACTTTTGGATAAGGAATAATATTTTTTAATAAAATTGTTTAATTATTATTGTTTTGTTTTCCGACTATGCACCGGTGCCGAAGGGATTAATGATGCTCATTCCTTACCCGTAGAACAAGTATGTCATTTCCACATGACGCCTGTAATCTAAAATGTAGTCTTCCAAAGGGCCGCCCATTTTTGCACAGCATTGAGTCAGGATTTTCAAATTATTTTGCGGCCCCAGATTATAGGTACAATCGATAAATAACAAACATCATCACTGACAGCCGTTTTCACCAATCACGAAAAATTTAGCGAATGCTAAGTAAAACACAAAGAAATAAAAGCATTATTTAGATACCTGCTCATTCCCAAACATTCTAAATTTTACTCGATTATAATAGATGAAAATACTGTCAACGCAAAACTTGTTACAACAAATATTTTTGTATATATTTTCTCTTTCACATTCTATTTATATAGCCAATATTGTAACTGTTCCATCACAACATTGTATTAAATCATTTTGATGGCAGACCCGCGTAAATTACTTCGATAGTTTGACAGTTGCAGACCAGAAATTTTTCAAATTGTGATGTGAATTCAAATTTTGTCAAAAATATCGATCGATTATTGTGAAAATATCTAGAATTGCTGCAAATCGTCAATACACACAAATTATTTTTTTAAATACTTCGTATCAGTTCAATTACAATGTGGAGCATTTATTTCAGTCGCTAGAAAAGCAAAATAATGCATTTTAATTGCATTCAAATTAAAATTCACAAATTCATCGTATTCACTTGGCGGCCATCTTTTGTTCTTTGCTATTGATTGTCATATACGAAACATTGTTTTTTGTGTTAGATTTTTGAAACTTTAATTTAACCTATAGGTTCTTAATTTGGGTTTAATTAAAAAGAAAGAAAAACACTTGCCTAAAAATCTATCTTGATGTGTCAAAATACGGCATAAATAAAAGTGGTTGAGTTACCCGTATATTCATTTGAACGAAATTGCTATCAAAATGTTTTTTCCTGAACTGGAGATTGAATGAATTGTTTCTTATTGTAACTAAACTGATAAGAAGTGTTTCAAAAATAATTTCTGCATATCAACGATATCCAGCGATTCTGGATACTTACCGATTAGTGTTCTAATACTGAACAGCGATAAATCAAATTAAAAAAGTTATAACACCACCGCCTTGTGGCACGCCACGAACAAATGTGTATATAATTTAGACACGCCCGAACGTCTTAGAACCGATACCCCCAACCTTTCCACAATCCCTCCACTCTGACGAAATCCTCTATCAGCAGCTAACAACTTCATTGTTGCCTCTGTATTATTATTTATTGACGTGCCTGCTTATCCGTGTCGAAGGAGATATTCAGTAAATAAGTTATGTTGCAGCAAGTGCCGCTTACTGCAATAACGCAGAGCGACACGCCCGCCGCGGTAGTTCTGTCAGAACAAAATTCCTTTAAATTGTTTCACTCTAAACTTTTTATGTTCTTTCAATCTAAACAACATACTTTCCACGATGCAAATTATAAAAGCTTTTTCTTAAGTATGTGAATGCATTATTTTGAATATTGCTGCATTTTTACGAAGCATGTTGAAGAGAGTATCCAACGCGACAGAGGTATATACCGATTTGACACAAAATAGACGTCCCCAATCTTCATAAGAATTTTTGACTCCCAGACCAAAGACAGGCCAATGTGATTGAACACAAGCTACAGAAAGAATTTCGATATTATCTATATAAATAAAAATGTTAATTTTGTGTATTTTGGTAAATAGCAGTCACATTGTGGTTTGACATATTATTAAACAAAAATTAAACACTTTGTTTAAAAACCCCGTTAAAACCAGTTAAATTTTGAACCCTGAAGATGTTTCTACCAAGCGAAACCAGTCGGTCTTAATAAAATTTACAATAATTCGTGGTTTTAAAAGAAAGTATTTTATTTTTTGTTTAATTAATTTAATGTGAATGTTCGTTTGTTTAAAATCTTAAATCTTCAAAAATTCTTCACCAATTACTTTGAAATTTTGCCACAACGTTGCGCTTTAGTACGCGGGTGTTATTATATACCTATATTATATAGATTTCACCTGTGAAAAACATTATTTTTGTCACCTGTGACAGGTAAATACAGCCCTTTCTTGAAAACAGCACCATCTGTTGGATAAAAATGCTTTTTCAAAAACAGCGCCATCTTTTCGACGTAAAAGCAATACGCGCTATTGTTTCTCTATCATTACAGACAAACTGAGCCACAGCAACGCGTGGCGTGGTACAGCTAGTTATAAAATAAAATTCATCAATATCTCAAGAAGTACTTAATGAAAAAAATCATCTTACTTCCTACACATTGACACGCCCACAGCACCCTTCTATATCTCACCCTGTTTATTTCTTCACTGAGTATGTGTTGCATATCGCGGATCGATTATAATAATTTCACTTTCAAATGCAATTATATTCTAGAGAAACACGGCGGTTTTGAAGGTTGCCGTCATAACTCAGTGGTTAGACCAGTCGTCCGAATAGCAGAAGGTTCCGAGTTCAAATAATTTTCTTTCTGATGTATTTTTCTAATGCATGTAATCCTATATTTAGAGATGGAAATTGATCTGTTGATAACTGATTATAATCAGTCGCACCGCCCTTCTTTGCGCAGAATCAAGTATGTTTATCAAGTATTTTAGGGCTCCAGCCCAGAGGAGGTTCCCAAATTCAATAGTTCAGATTGTACTAGACTGTAACTAAATATATTTCATTTAAGACCTTAGTTGAGGTAGGACTACATTCGTAACATATTGATGAACATTTTTAGTAAACTGTTGCAGTTCAGCGAAAAATCGCACGATTTTCTTAATTCTAGACAAATCAGTTCCAATTTTTAAAATTACAAAATTATTATTTCATAGAAAAGTCAATTTCAATTTTGAAAATGAAACTTAAATTCGCAGGAAATTCGAGTTCATTGAACCAGAGTTACGCGGGACGCACACACAACCAAAATTAGTTGTTCTGATCATAGGAAATGGAAATTTAAAGAGATGTTAAGTACCTAACTCATCAAATCTGAATGCTTAAACTTTAAATATAACAGAATACATTTCAGGAAGGGTATTTAAATAATGAATAACTGAGGAATACTTGGAGCAGGTGGATGAGTTTGTGTATTTAGGAAGCATGTTCTAGAGAGATGGAAAGGCTGACAAAGATATTAAAAGAAGGATAAATGCAGGTAACTCCATTAATAGAGGACTGAACGCAGTTTGGCGCTAGCAAAAAATTGTCTAAAGAAGCGAAGTTAGCAGTCCACAATGGAGTGCTGGTACCTACCCTGATGTATGGAAGTGAGGCATGGAACTGGCAAAGAAAGGGTGAAAGTAGATTGAATGCTGTTGAAATTAGATCCCTGAGGCGTATGTGTGGTAAAACCATGTATGATCGTGCGTGGAATGTGGAGAACCGCAAAGAGTACAAGACTGACGTAAGCGTAATGCGTAAGATCAAGAAAGGGACGCTTAGATGGTTTGGGCATGTAGATCGAATGAGCGAAGAAAGGAGTGTAAAGATAATATACGATGCAAATGTGAATGGTAGCAGAAGTCGGGGACGCCCGAGGAAGACATGGCACGACCAAGTGAATCAGATACTTGAATCGGGCCATGTCAAGAGTCAGAATAATAGAAGAGTATGTATGAGACGGTGTATGAATGTGAATGAGGCAAGGAGTGTGTGCCAAGACCGAGTTGTTTGGCGGTCCGTCCTCTCTGCCTACCCCTGCGGGGAAACGGCGTAATGGTTAGTTAGTTAGATATCACTAACAGACCCACAAGACATGGAGGTGTTCTGAGAACATAATGAGACATATTCCTTATAATATAATATAAATTTACCGATTTTAACTTTATTTCATTTTATTTTACTTACATTTTAAAACTATATATTTTTTTTAAATTTATCTTAATCTTATGTTTTTTTTATCTTAACCAACATTATTTATATTTTCTTTAAACGTATTAAGAATATTTTTTGTATTATAAAATGAGGGCCTCAATACGGGTAAGCCACACAGTGAGGCCAACATTACTAAATTGTACTAAGAAATGTAAAATATTTTACCAAGATAATGAAATACAGTGTGTCCGGGGGTAAAGTGCGCTAACTTCGGGAGGTGATTCTTTTTTTTCTAGTACAACAATATTTATTTTCATATGAAAACAATTCAATTTTTTAACCTGAAAACTACCTTAAAACGTTATTTATCTTCATGTAAAATCACCCCCCCCCCCGAAGTTAACGCGCTTTACCCCCGGACATCTCTATATGCATATATATATATATATATTTATTTTTTCAATAATCGCAAATTCACTTTATGGAGTAATTTTTTTTTATATTTATTTATTTAAATACTAACGGCACAACAAATTTTCCATTAACATACATATATTAATATGTTTGTGAATAATGTTTATGTTTCTATTGTTTATATCTCTATTATGATTTGATTTATACCTAAAACCTCTCTCCATGGCTATAAATGTATTATTTTGTAAATTTTTCTTTTATATAATCTGTTTTGTAAAAAAATTTAATTCATATTCCTTTCTTACAAATTTAATTAACTTATACCATATTATGCTGTCTCAGTAGAGGTAAAGTCACAAGGAGGAAATCCATAATTGGTTTTATTTTGGATATGTCATACTTATGTACAAACTGATTAAATGTATACTGTCGATTTCCCAAAAATTTATAAAAAAATATAAATTTTAAAGTTTTTAATATAGAATGACTAAAGAGGTATAGTAATAAATGTGAACGTCGAGCAAACCCTCGTTAGATATAGTCTTATGTTGCATTAACGATATCGTTAGTGTATTTGATAATAATGTTAAAGTGTTGTTTTTCGCCAACGATCTAAAACTCTTTAGACTAATAAAAAGTAGAGATGATTATGTTCTCATTCAAATAAATTGAAATAAATTATACGATCGTTGCAAACTTCACAAACTGTATCTAAATAATTAGATTTTTAGAAGAAATCAACCTGTCAAGTATCGATAAAAAATTAAAAATATTTCCACCTTCTCAGTCAATAAAATAAATGATCTTAGCAACACTGTATCCCAATGGAATAAGCTAAAAGTCGCTTACAGTAATGTTTATCGCCAACTATTCCGTCTACCGAGATATTGCAGCGCCACGGAAATGTTCCTGGAGGGACGAGTACACTCTTTCAGAGCGCTTCTCCGCCATCACATGGGAAGCTTATGGCGCAGACTGCGCCAATCAAGTAACAAAATCATCACAGCCATGGTTGCCCGGATGGAGTCCCCTCTGATCGCCCCCTGGAGACGGGAGATGTCGAAATATCCTCCATAAACGGCTGCTTACGCTCATTTTTGTGTTTATATTTTACCTTTTTTTCATTTAAATTCCGCTTTTTGTGCCTGTCGGAATCACCTATGTATTATTATTTTTTTTCTTACTCTTGTTATGTATATCACTTCAAATATGGAATGTATTGCATTGCACCACTCCTGCATACATTCTGGAATAAATTCTTATTATTATTAATATTTTCGACTCCAAATTTAATATTGTTTCTCACATCAATACAGTAACACACAACGGATTAAAAATACTTGGATAATTTCACTATCCTCAATGGCCAAGACTTTAAAAATATATATACTTTAATAATCTTGTATTCTTAATCTTTAATCTTGTATCAAATCGAATATAATTCTTCTATCTGGTCCCCTCGCTTTAAAATCGACACCGATTCCATTGAAAAAAATTAGCATTAATTCCTAAGATATGTTAACTATAAACAAGGTCTACCAAAAGAAAATATAAATTACAACCACTTGATGAAAGAATTAAAATTAAATTTATTTCAACTCTCAGATAGAATACTTGACTTTTGTTTGTAAAATTATTATTGGTAACATAGATAGCTCTAATTTATTGGGTCTAATCACCTTCAAACTATTAACTTGGACGACTCGATCAAAAAATATTTGTAATTGCAACAATAATATCAGGACTGAGTCATTTAGATACTCGCTTGAACCTAATTTGCATGCAGTTGGCAATACTTTCGCAGAAATTGTAGATGTGTTTAATTACACGAAATGTAGTCACAAGAAGGCTATAAATAACATATCTCGGCAATAATTACAATTATGGTTAGCATAATACTTTTCTTCTGCATGGGTTCTATATAGTTTTAAAAGAAAATTTTACTTTTAGTTTACTGTTCCACTTAAATATGTATATATTGGTAAAAGCCCACATGGGCATATAGTATATAAATAAATATAATTAAGTTTTATCTGTTTCTAATTGGGAACATTTTTGCAAGGAACATTTTGACAGGGAACATTATTATTTAGAACCAGAAAAAGCAAATTCTCAGCACAGATCATAACACTTTAGTTTAGGGACTCTATTACGTCACACAATAAAACGAACCTTATATTTTCTGTTTTGAAAATATTTTAAAAATACAATAAATTTTAAACCTTAAGGAAATAATCTTTTCCAAAAAAAGTGTAACATTCTTTGAAAAGTACAAACAATATCACGGGTCATCGCGTCGCAAATTGAATTTCCACTGACAATTTCACGGCGTGCTTTCATACACATTCGATTATCACGTTAGTGTCGCAATCCAAACAGAAATTATTCATGCCTGAGCCGATAGCTCACTTCCCGGTACAAAATGTGTAAAAACCAAAAAGCGTTCGCCAGTTTTTCCATCGGTTAGCTAACCACTTGTGCTGGAATTCGTTTAGCGGTCTGTTAAACTCGGACCGAAGGGTCACTGGTACAGCGGCTAGTGGGGGTGGCGCTTTCAGTAGACAAACTGCAACAAGGTGGGGTCTTATATAAGTTCCACCACATTGTTGTCAGAGGCACACAGCACATCGAACAGTAATCAAGCATTGTCAGCAGCACAGGAACTAACTTGAGTAACAATGAATCGATTGGTAAGTTAAGTGAATGCATTGGATATTGGTTGATTCGCTTTACACTCAGTGATAATTTATTAAATACATTTAACATCTGAAAAAAACTATGCGTTTAAAATACACAATTAATTTTTTTTATATTGGTTTTGACCGTGGCAAATCCAAGGTTGTTTTCTTGTTTGTACTAGTTCTTTCTTTCGCTTTGCAGATCTGCTTCGTTGCCGTTATCGGGGTGGTTTCAGCACAACGCTGGACCAATACTGCCGATCAAGGAGAATGGAGGGACGAAGGTCACAGCAGACAACCTGTTGTACCGGCTCCTCTAGCTCATGACGGAAGAGTAATTGATACCCCAGAGATTCAACATGCCAAGGCCGCACACTTCGCCGCTCATGATGCAGCCCTCCGCGCCAACCCCCCGAAGCCGTACAACGGACCCGACTACAACAGGGCTGACGACTACGAGAGGAGGCAAGAATATAGCAGAGCTCCCCAGCAGCAGTACAAGGAAATCCAACAAGAATATAGACAAGCTCCGCAAGAATACAGACAAGCCCCGCAAGAAAGCAACAGAGTGAACGAGGATTATGACAACTACGAAGAGAAGCGCGAAGAGCCCAGGTGGAGGGGACCTCTTGCTAAAATCGAATTCACAAAAGACGGAAAGTTCATCAAAGAAACCCCAGAAGTAGCCCACGCTAGAGCACAGCACTTGGAAGCACTCTCAGCTGCAAAGCAGAAGGCAGGTTACTCCAACAACAATGATGAAGGAAGGTACCAAGAAGAAAGACAGGAACGACCCCAACAACACAGACGCGAGCCTGTAGATGATGGTCAATACAGAGAAGAGCAGAGGCCTGCCGTAAACGCATGGCAAGGAAACCAAGGCAACCAGTACAACACCGGAAGAGGATATGACGTATACGATCATGGCGGTGATGCTGCACAATACACCAGGAGCAACTGGCAAACACCTGGAGTCGCCAAGACCCAAAACGCATACTACTAAACCACTAGAAAAATTAGAAATATCCAATTGCTCCAAATATATTTATATCAACTATGTAACTGTGACCTAAGTATGTCCTACAATCAAAACCAAAGAATCCTGAGATGTATTTAGGTTTCAAAGTTTACTATTATTATTATAACTGCGGTCATATCATGCTTTCTTTATGAATATTGTATGCCTGTGATTTTATTATAATTTAACATATTTTATAATTTGTAATGTTTATGTAATCTCCTCTGTTTCTGATATTACGTCTTTCTTTGAATATTTATGTATATATTAAGTTAACATTGCCATTGAGAGATATATCCATAACTTCAACATTACTTTATATCATCTACGCAATCTATCCTACGTTTTTTTGTTGCTGTTCCTTTGCTTAGATAATAATCGAATGTATTTATTATTGTCGGGAAACACTAAAACATTGTTATTTTTATATTTTGCAAATAAACGAATGTTTTATACGATATTTTTGTAATTTCTTTAAACGATTACGCTAAAGAAACCCACTTGAAATTTGCCTGTATTCTCTACCGGTTGTGTAACTTTCAGTACGTGATAAAACAATGCTGAATATTATCAGTAATAAATCGTTGTAAAAGAGAAAATCGTGCCTTGTATGAAATGATTCAGGTCGCAATGAATCTATCGGCCGGAAAATTTGACACACAAATATTGAATATTAACAAATTGTTTTGATTGCTCACAACAGTACTGAAAAGATTTATCACACTGCGGTTTATAAAGTACAGTATTCAATTGTTGAATTGCATTACGACTAACTGTAGTAACATTAAAACAATAAAATACTTCACTGTTTGCAATTCACTATTACGTTTTTTAATAGTTCGTTTAGTTTACTTTGAAAATTATGATGCTTTAAACGAATAAATCTTTTTTCTGATCAAGTCTTCGTCACATATTTATTCCTCTTGTCATATCAATCGCTTCGATAAGGCATTTCATTGGAGTTGTTTTCCCATATATGTCTGCAGCGGCCAACTGAACGTTTTCCTTTCATCAAACTGATGTAGAACTCTAGAATATTGAAGAATGAAATTTAGAGAAAATAATCCGCACATTACTCTCTAGGATTGAGTTATTTTTCGCTTGGTATGTAGAACCATTTTTTGAGTAATCTATTTATTCAAAGAATATTTACTTTAATATCAACGCTATTTTAATGCAGAATAGTTAAATTACACAGTTTTTTCTTCTTTTTTTGTACATAACTAAACACCCCCTACAACAATTGGAAGATACTCCCAGTATCGCCCTGATTCCTTTCGGAATCGAAACGAAACGAAAATGGCTTTGGCCGTGTTTGGTGAACAGATCTGAACATATCCCAACCTTCCTCTTCTCCATCTCCTACCTCCACTATCTACAGCCTCACAAGATACCCCAATTTGGTATGACATAGTCTCTCAGGCTCGACTATTGGGAAGAGTTGGGACTTTTGTGCGGTTTGCGATATGTAATTGACTCACAGTAAACATTTCATTATATTATTATAATTCATTAAGTGTATACCTGTAAATTTAAATTATTATACCCCATAAAAAGCTTGACTTCATCTGTATGGATGGGTGGTTATTAATTTAATAATTAAAATTTGTTTTTACTCTTGTTTTTGTAGTTTTTTTACTTTTTTTTCCATTAATTTTTTTTATTATTTTCAGTTTCCGTTTTGGGAAGCGAGTTAAAAATCTTAATGTAACGGAATAAAAATTTGATGTATAGATATTGTAAATTTTTATTACCGTACGTTATTTAGAGAGTAAAAACTTACTTTTGTAACTGACCAACCGTGGCAGTCTTTAATTTTTTCTCTGGCGAGATCAACCAATACAGTGTAAATTGGAAATTTAGTCTTAAATCATAAATTAATTTCAATTAAATAAATATCTTTGTATATATCACTATTTCATCAAAATAAACAACATGTTTCGAAACCAATTGTTACCTCGTCTAAATAAACATATAATGAAAATTAACAAATACAGGTATAGGCAAATAAAAGTAATACATACATGGAAAAAAAGATTATCGCTAATTTATATCCTTTTTGAATCCTGCGGCAAGAATGATTTTTGGTGAATCTAAGTATTGCCGTATAACCCCACTTCTAAGGGATCGCCTTCACTGGCTTCGATGCCCTGAAAGAATAGAGTTTAAGATCTGCTTAATGACCTTCAAAGCATTGCAAGGAATGGCGCCAGCCTATATATCGGAACTATGTGTCCGACAAAACTTAAGCAATAGACAGCTTACTCTAAGGTCAGCAGATCTAGATGTTAGTAATCGTATACTATGATCGTTCTTTTAGTGTAACAGGCCCGCTCATCTGGAATAAACTTCCCTCAGCTCTTACTAATCTCCAGAATTTGGCTGAATTTAAACGGGCTTTAAAAACAAAACTATTTAAAAAATCTTACCATCCATAAATCATAACTTCTTTTCAATAATTTATAATAAGCCATATTCTAAATCTTACGGTAATTGTTTGGTTTTGGTTGTCTCCTTATTGTACCTTTTTAAAAATTCGGCTCAGAAGATTCTAATTTCTGAGCACAAACTGCCTCATGTTTTATATTATGTTTTAGTTTTAATATTCTTGTGTGTCCCTGTCCTGCTGTTATTGTTATTCTAAGTTTTGTCATCACTTTGTATAAACCGTGTATTTAGTGTTATAATATTAGATCTGTATTGGGTAAGGCACACTGTAGGAATAATTTTAAGAACATGACCACTAAAAATTAATTACCGTTTTTTAAGTTTGTTATAGTAAAGCGCACTTGAAGTGAATTGACACTAAACTGCGCTATATAAATGCCATGTTATTATTATTATTATTATTAAAATCCTGTTATAAACATTACGGCAAGCCATTTTCTAGTTAAATATTAGTCCAATTAGAATATATCGGAACACACGTGCATGCATTTTGCGCTTTTCAAAATTGAAGACAGGTCTGCAGTTCTGATATCAACAGAAATACGAATAATGTGACCAGATTTTAAAAAAATAATATTTTATATAAGTCAGTTTTCTCCGTGTACCTACCGGACATAAATATTACAAAGAGCTGTGATTAATTATGAAAGCAAGAATTTTCAACGTCAGGCTGAAATAACAAACACCTTCCTTATATTATTTTTTATGATAAACTAATGTTTATGAGACAAGATTTGTTATGCATATCACAAAGGATAACAAATTATTGCTTATAAAAAATTGTCATCCTTTGTGCTATGCATAAAAAACTTGACTTATAAACATTAGTTTATCATTAAAAAATAATAATATTTGACAAGTCAAAATATTTCTCTGGTTCGAAATCACGGAATTGTTTGAATTTTTGAAAAATCAGTTTTGAAAATGACAAATAATATAATTTTCTATAAAAAAAATATATTTATATATATATATATATATATATATATATATATATATATATTATTTGACACCCTTTAAAGGCACCTCTGTCTATACAATGACAGTGTAGCTCCAATGTAGAAAAAGAGCACGTGTTCTCGATATATTGACAAGCTGTCACTTTTTAAACATGATGATTTTTCGCCCTGTATATACTTATCATATACAATCCGAGTTTCGGAGTTCATCGAACCAGAGTTACGCAGGATACACGCACAACCAAATTAGCATTATTGATGATTTGATTGTATAAAGGCCATAAACATGAAGTTCTGGTGGATTAAAAAAACAGTAATCAAAGAAATTATAAAACGTTTATATCCACGTGTTATAGATACAGTCCAAAGAAATCATTATGCAACTCTATGACAAAAGCCACGAGATTAACAAAGACATTTACTTGATCAAAAAACCTTCAATTTTCTAAATGTCCATACAAATCGTGAGTTACGTCTCAATTCACGTATTTTAATATACTGAGAAAAAAACACGAAAATTCTGTATTTTGCAAGAATATTGCATTGGGGTTCGTCTAAAAGTACCTACCTATGTAGAAAATATTTATAAAATTATATAAAAGATTACCTACACCGACTGCTGAAATTTTCAAGTTTTTAGACATTATGGCAATAAGACAACTTTCAAATTCAATATCCATATTCCCTTACAGGCCTTATTTGATGGCATCCGTAGTTGAGTAGTTGCGATTAATGGAGTGATCAATTATCAACGTGTACGGAACGTCGATGTTCTTTGCTCTCCATTTGGTACAGGACCACGAGTGTACGGACCTGATTCATTAGGGCTATTGAAGTAGAGGTCATGATCATCATTAACAAAACGACGACTTAAAAGAATCTGTATGAAGCTGTAAGGTCACAAAAATTGATGCATGATTGGCTGATGAAAGCAACAAAAAATTTTATAGGAAGTGCAAGCCTTAGTATTTTTCTGTAACATTATTGATAATTCTGTAGCTGGGCTTTTACAGGTATAGGTTTCTAGCTCATGAGGTTGCAAGACGAAAAAAAGTTTCAACAAGAAAAGTCTTTCGAGAGATTTCAACGGAACATTAAAACAACGTTTTCAGCTTTAATGCTAATAACGTTACGGAAATATGAATATATATCAGAGATATGAAGCTACACCTTATTTTGTATTTTATTTTTAATTTACACAACAGACACAGGTTAAGTTTAAAATAGAAGTACAAATAAATAACAAAGAATAAATACTAACCGCCTAATAACGGTATTCAACAATCCAAAAAAATAAAACAATATGTTGTAAAACAACAACAACAAAATCAATAGACAATAAAGTTTGGGCCAAGTGAAGTCCAGTAAAAGTAAGAGATTCGAAAACTTTAGTCAAGTTTTGGGAATCTACAGAGGATGTTATAAAATTTGTCAACAGATTCGCACAAGATTGTCAATTTGTTTTCAACTGTTGGGAGAAGGTTAATTTGTTTTTTTGGGAAGGAATACACAAAGGTTCTGATTTAAGACACACTGCAACATTTGTTCATTCATTTATTTAATATCAACGATATAAATATACCATATACTATCAATTATATCCAAGGACAACAAGTATAAAATTAACAGAAACTCTAGACGGTTATAAAAGAAAGAGATACAAAAGTAGACTTAGGTTAGATTGATATTGATCGAAATGATTTGATATTATAGCCTTCTTGTACCTTCATTCAGTACAAATTAATAGATCCGCTACATCTGCAATCTATTACTAACTTCGTGTAATCTGGGTACAAGCGAGTGTTTAAAATATTTCCTAGAATTATTACATTTAAACACGTTTTTTTACGATAATCTAATGTTTATAAGTCAAGGTTTTTATATATAGCACAAAGGATAACAACACAGTCCGATTCGAGCCGTGGTCAACAGTGGTTGTGTGTACCTATTGCTAAGTGCCGTTCGCCCGTTCCTGTGCCGCATACAGATAAGAGATTTTTGTTACATTTTATTTAATTTTGTCTATCGTATACCTATTTGTTTGCATTCCTGCTTACGGCTAATCCGTTTTTGTTTGTACAGTCAATGAAATAGACTGCGTATTATTTTTTCAGTTTAATTTTTAAAATTTAAGTTTTTTTATATAATGGAGGAAGACGAAGATAGGCCTCCCGACCTAGTGTCAATATTGGATTTTTCTGATTCGGAATCTAATACGAGCCAGGTTTCTATTGCGCTCCCATCTCGTAAACGACGACCATCGCGTAGCCTTCACATTCCATCGAAAGTTAAATCTATACCGCCGATTCAACAAACCTCGACCTCTAACGACCTTAACACCAATATTAACATCCAGCCAAGTACTTTAACTAGCGATAATGCAAAAAGTACTGACTTACTTTATCCTGCTTCAGCTTCCGGTCCATTTATCGTTAGTTTTCAGAGAACTGAACAGGGAAAACTTATTCATCCTTTGGATTTTGGAAAATTCGTATTTGACTCAAAAAATAATAACCTTGGTATTGTTAACGGTTCAATTAAACCGGAAGGGCGATATAAATTTTCTATCGAGTTTAACACTGCCGCTTCGACAAATGGATTTGTAAAAAAAATTGACTCGCTCTCAAATCATAAATATAAATCGTTCATCCCTACATTTAACCTTTCGAGAATAGGTCTTGTGCGAGGAATTCCCGCGGATATCCCAAAGGCTGAAATTTTTGATGCTTTGAATAATTCCCACGGAACCCCGAAAGTATTAAAAGCACGTCGACTGAACTACAAGGATTCTACTGATAGAAACACGATCTGAAAACCTTCCCAGTCTGTTGTTGTTACATTTGAGGGACAATCCCTACCGTCTCGTGTGTTAATTTATTATACCTGGCTTCCCGTCGAAGTTTATAAATTTCCAACAATTCAATGTTTCAATTGCTGCCGGTTCGGACATTCGAAATCCGTATGCCGCTCCCCCCCACGTTGTTACTATTGCGGAAAAGGTCACCCATTTAAACAATGTCCGAAATCTTCCAATGATCCCATTTGCATTAACTGTTCGGGTGCACATACCGCGGTCAGTTTAGCCTGTCCGGAATTAACAAGACAGAAGAACATAAAACATAAAATGGCTACCGACAACATTTCGTACTTCCAGGCCTCAAAGTTAATCTATCCTGCGAAAAAATCATTCGCAGAGATGACATCGTCCTCAGCTCCTTTCCAAACAACCACCTTTTTAAATTCAACGTCATCTTCTCACAGAGAAACCATTCTCAAGCCAGCAAACCCAACCCAAAATATACACCTTGCCTTGATAAAAAACAATTGAATAATATTTTGGCCAACCCGAATGGGCATGCCAAATCCCAGATGCCCAATGGGTGTGCCATTAATGGTAATACTTCCCCTCCTGCTCTCCCCGAAATAATGAATAATAATTCTTTTATACAAACTTTAATTACTCTTTTAATTTCTATCCTTACGAACAACAATACTGTACCGTCCAACGCTGTCGATTACATTAAATCTTTATTATCTTGCCTCCCCAATGGCTTCGAAACTGAACAAAATTCTTCAGTGGAACAGTAGAAGCCTCTTCGCTAACAAATCTGACCGAATTCAATTACTCGGTGAACACGACGTTTCAGTAGCCGCCATTTCTGAAACGTGGTTAAAACCCTCCTTTCACTTAAGAATTCCAAGTTATTATTGTCTCAGACACGACAGACCGGATGGTAAAGGCGGCACGGCTCTGATAATCCATAATTCTATCCCGTTTAAACAAATCAATATTCATACTTCCTCCGACGATATCCAGATAATAGCAGCTGTCTTATCTGATATCACAATATTGTCAATATATGTTCCTCCCTCTACGACTTTTATTAAAAATGAATGGGCACCAATCTTAACCCAGATTTGTTCCCCTTATATGATCCTTGGAGATTTTAATGCACATTCCCCTTCTTGGGGTAGCGAAATAACAAATCGTTCTGGCCACAATCTTTTAGATTTTATTGATACCCATAACCTATGTTTTTTAAATGACGGATCTCCAACCAGATTAACCCCCCCCCCCCTCATCAACGGAAAAGTGCTGTTGATATATCTCTCTGTTCGTATTCGTTAGCATCTAAATGCTATTGGGACATCCTAAACGATCCCCTCTCTAGTGATCATTTCCCAATTATAATCCGCTTCCACCATCAATTCAACACTTATTCCCCCCCAGTTAAAAATAATCTCAAATTTAGAACGAAAGATGCAAATTGGAGCACTTTCTTTTCTGAACTAGATAACCTTATTAATTTAACAAAATCGTCCCTGGGAGACATCAGAATGCAATGTGAGACGTTTCCTTCTATGGTTATAAATGCAGCAGAAAAATCCATCCTGAAAGGCAATGCGAACATTAAAATAAAACACTCTACTCCGTGGTGGGACGAGGAATGCACTCGCTCCGTCAACTCTCGAAAAAAAGCAATTTCCTCTTTTCGTAAGTGTATGTCACTAGAAAATTTTTTATAAGTTAAAAAAGCCCAGGCAGAAACCAAACTAATTTTGAAAAATAAGAAGCGCGCTGGATGGCGGAAGTTCTGTTAGAACCTGTCTCCAGAAACTCCCCAGTATTCAGTTTGGTCTAGCTTAAAAAAATTCAGATCATCGTATTCTCCGCCGAGAATCAAACATATATCAGAAGAAATTCTTATAGGATTTGCGAATAAAATAGCCACCCTATCAGTTGCCGGATGTGAAGAAATGCCTTCTATTAAGGCGCAACCATCTCACTCTAACTGGCTAGATGCTCCTTTCTCCATTGATGAGATGAAAAGAGTGATAAGAGCCCTTTCTGACTCTGCTCCGGGTCCCGATGGAATATTTTATAGTTTTATTAAATAATTTTCTGATATGGCGGTTGAATATTTCTTATCTCTTATTAATAATATGTTTGAAACAGGACTAATTCCGGATGATTGGAAAACTCAAAAAATCATTCCCATTTTAAAACCTGGAAAAAACTATCTGAAATTTTGTCTTATCGGCCTATTGCTCATTCATCATGTTTGATGAAAGTAGCGGAGCGTTTGATAAAAAACAGACTAGAGTGGTTTTTTGAAAGTCAAGATATTATCTCACCAAATCAGTATGGTTTTCGGAAAAAGAAATCTACAATGGATAATTTAAGTTTGTTCACAACTGATATCCGAGTTTCTCAATCCCTAAATTCTTATACATTGGCCACATTCCTTGACCTTTCATCAGCTTACGATGATGTTTTACTGAATGTTTTGAAAGAAACGCTAATTAAAAAACAAATCCCCCCGAAATTAGTCCAATTTATTATTTATTTGCTCACAGATAGGTCCATTATTATTGAGTCTTCCTCTAAATGCTTAAGGCGCAAACTATGGAGAGGTTTACCCCAGGGTTCTTTTATCAGTCCTCTGTTGTTAAGTATTTATACAAGCGACCTAGACTCAGTAATTCCTTTTTCTATCAAGCGACTTTACTTTGCGGATGATATCCTTATATATTTGTTACATAAAAATATTATTCTTGCAGCTAAGGAAATGAATTTGGCTTTACAATATATTAAAAGCTGGTTGTCAATAATTGCGTTTTCACGCGCAAAAGAAAAATTCCCCACTTCTCAATCTCTTTTGATAATGTGCCTCTACAAACCGCTACTCAAATCAAATTCCTTGGTCTTATTTTGAACCATAAATTATCCTGGCTTCCACACATTCAGATAATTTCTACAAAGTGTGAAAAGGGACTTAATATGATGCAAGCAGTTTTCAGAGTATGGTAAGGATCTCATCCTACCACTCTCAAATTAATGTATAATTCCCTAGTTCGGAGCCACTTGGATTATGGCACATTCCTTTTTGACCCCCTCCCTAAATATTTAGATAAGAAAATGGAAAGAATTCGTCTGTCTTGACACAGGTTTATCCTAGTGAGACAGACATCGAAAAAAAAACCTGTAAAAAACTTTATATTGATAATAAAAAAATAAAAATAATAATCAAAAGCCCTCAGAATGATTATTGGAGCTATGAAGTCTTCTCCAATTAATGCGCTTCAGGTGGAATGTGAGGAGCCTCCATTATATTTCAGAAGGCAATTCCTTGCCAATAAATATATTTTCAAGGCTTTATATTTATCACATCATCCTATTAAACAAAGTCTTAATCGGTTAATTGTTAATTTGAATTCTAACAAAAGATTAAGAGAAAAAAAATGTTTTCATCTCCTAATTAAAAGTTTTCATCTCTATAATTCTCTGTCATCTTTCCTTCAATATCTTTAAGAAGTTCCCAATCTCCCTATATACAATATTCCATTTAAGGCAATCACTTTTATGCCGAACACAATAACATCAGACTTTCGGAAGAATATTTTATCTTCCCCAAATAAATTTCAAAATGTGGATGACTGTTTTAAAAGCATTGTGGCTTCGAAATTCCCTGGATTTTCCATCCTTTACACAGATGGTTCCAAATTTGAAAATAAAAATTGTGGAGCATCGATATATAGTCCAGAATTCAACATCAATCTCACTTATAAATTACCGAAAGAAGTTTCCATATTTACAGCTGAATGCTTTGCAATTGAACAAGCGCTAAATCAAATCCAGGTTGTCAACATTCATCGAGCCTTACTATGTACTGATTCGCTAAGTGCTCTAACTAAAATTATGTCAAATATTCTATGCTATCCGGAAGACAATACTATATGTAAAATAAAAAATCTTCTCAATTCTCTAAGTGAATCTGGGTTTGAGACGATATTGGCCTGGGTCCCTGCCCATTTGGGTATCGAGGGTAATGAGATGGCCGATTCTCTCGCCAAATCTGGTTCAGATTCCGGAACTATCCCACTAAATTTTAGAATTCCTATCTCCGATGTCTCCCCGATTCTTAAATCCAACATGACTTGTGCCTGGGAATAAAATTGGGCAGTCTCCAAAATAAGAACTGGATCTTTCTATGCTGGAATTCAAAACCATATCCCTGCTAAGCCATGGTTTCACGGTAAAAAAACTTTCAAAACGATTCATTTCATGTATTTCGAGAATGAGAATTGGTCACTGTTCAATTGCATCTTACTTGGCTAGAATTAGAGTTTTGGATGATCCGGTCTGCCAGTGCGGTGTGGAAGAGGAAACCCTCGACCACATTTTCTTTAACTGTAAAAACCATTCATCTTTCAAGAACATATACCGCCGGCTTATTAAAATCACACACCAGTCCCCCCTTGACATTTCATACCTTTTGTCTCTTAACAATTCTCGTGTTCATACAGCTTTATGTAAGTTTATTAACTTGGATGAATTCAACATTTAATTTGTTTTAGTGATCTAAATGAGTCCAATATTTAATTTTTTTATTATTCTCCCAATAGATTAACCGAATTTTTCTATCCACTTTAACTGTTACCGGCACAAAGCACTCTTTTCAGGGTGAAATGCCTAAAACCAAAAAAAAAGGATAACAAATTATCATAAGCATCAATTACTATTACTTGATTGAAATATCCATTCAAATTGAAAATATCTCCCGAGTAAAAATAAATGCCGCCGACGGAAATTGAACCCGCACCTTCTGATGTCCGGTCAGCTACTTTGGCTTATTATATAATATTAATTCAATATGTCAAGTACTTCAATCGACAATTACTGCTTATTATTTTTTTTCCACCCGTAAACAACCAAACTTATTTTCGTAAGAAAGGCTTTGTTAGTGCTCAATTTCTTTCTAAATGGCGTCGAGATATATTACATCTACATTTTTTGGTGAAATATTTTGACTTGTCAAATGTATATATTTTTTTAATAATATACTAATGTTTATGTTTCTTTTTATTTGGGAGATATTTTCAATTTGTATGGATATTTCAGGCGAATAATTATTGCTTATGATAATTTGTTATTGATTTATTTTTATTCCAGTGCAATAATTTTTAAAATGTCTCAGTACTTTTAGGCAGCCTATAATTAAATAATAATGTTGTCAAAACTGTTTTCCAATCGACATAATAATTATATAAGATTTACTCCGATTTCACGAGATTTATCAAAGAATTTCTCCAATTATATTTTGCTTTCTTTTTAAACTTTTAGCTAAACATTTAACGTCATAATACGTAGTAAAAGTTATCCAAAAGATACTTCCAATCATTATTATCGTTTACAAGTGTCAATGAACTTGCCACGGTCAAATTCCTGATTCAGTTCGAATCCGGGCGTTTTTTACAATGGCTGGTTCGATTATTTTACTTTGTCATTCCGTCGGTGTTTAAACGCCTTGGCAAAAAATCTTTTTTAAAAGGTGATTTATTTATTTACGGAAATCTGCACTCTGATGGAAAATTATAATTACTCTAACAAAGAAATGACAGAAATTCCAATAATATCATTATTTACGATAATTTTGAAAACAAATATCAGGAAAAATATTTCATTATTTTTATTTTCCAGATATTTTTTTAATAAATGTTGCAGATAATTCTTGAATTATAGTTTTCTTTTTTACATCCAGATTTGTGTTTTAGATTTCCGATTGGTTATTTATTATCGAATCAATAATTTAAACATTTTTAAGAATTATTTAAGGTCCATCAGTGTAATATATAATTGAAGAAGAAGATAATAGTAACAAATAAAACTAAAATGAAACAGAACAAGTCACAGAAATAAAAAAATAACGGTTATAACTAGGAAACTATGCTTCTTTTTCAATGAGATATTTTACCTACATTGATGGGGTTAATCTATAAAAAAGGTTAAATAAAAAAATCATATTTATTTAGACTTTTTTTATTTTTAAAAAATATTAGGTAACTCCTATAAATAAAAATCGTATATATTTATCCGAGACACTATCTAGGCTACATAAAAAAAAATTATTACAATTTTTTGATTTTAAAAAGGAAGCTTTTTTTTATAGTGAATACCTCACAAGAGTCCCAACTGCTCCCGTCTGGAGCCAGTGAGACTATGGCATCCCCAATTGGGGGATGTTGTGAGGCTGAAGGTAAGTGGGGAAGGGAAAGAGGAAGGTGGGGAAGTACCTGGCTATTCAGATCTAGTCACTAAACACGGCTAAAGCCATTTGGAGTAACGTTTCAATTCTGAATGGTGGTCTTACACCAGGGCGATACTGGTAGTATCTTCCACTCTGGAACGTGCCGCAAATATACTATATATTATTTTAATTAATTAATTGTGAAATAACACAAATCAATCAAATAAAATTTATTTGCGCACGCCGGGTTCGAACCCACGACCTTCGGAATGGCAGTCCAATGCGTTACCACTGGACTATGCCGGCCGTCGGCTGTTGTCAAAAATTTTGAGAAAATTAGTTGCACGATAATATTGATTATTCTGAATTTGAAATATGACCTACATATATGGCGTTTAGTAATAATTAGGTCCCAGAGGTCGAGTGGTTTAAGACGCTGTCCCGATAAGACAGAGATTCCGGGTTTATTTCCTAGTTGTGACCATTATCTTTTTTTTCTGTGTCTTATTCTGTTTCATATTTCATTTAAATTTGTTATTATTATCTTCTTCTTCAATGAAAAAATATTTATGTTGAACGTTAACGAAGTAAGGTTAATTTTATCTTACTTCTGGTGAAATTCATCGAACATTAAATTTTCGTAATACAATTTTTTTTATTTTTTTTTTTATTATTTTAATATACATCATATGGGTTACATTAATACATACATATTTTGCAAAATATAATATTAAGGTTCATATATGGTCATGTATACCTTATCAGAAAAGAGGAGCTCTTGTGCCTGATAAGGGAGCCACGATTCTTACTTAGATTCATAATTCATAATGAGATATAATAATAATAATATAATAATATATATTATAATAATAATATATATATTCAAAAATCTGTTAGTGAAAAAATAAGAAAATACACAGATTTAGGAAATGAAATAAAAAGAATTTGGCATTCTCAGACTATAAAAATATTACCATTCGTTATTTCGGCTACTGGCATTATACCTAGCTCTCTAATTAAAAATTTAGGCGTATTAGATCTATCAAAAAATTTATATATAAAGATGCAAAAGTCGGTCATTTTGAATACATGTAGGATAACAAAAGATTTTTTAAATATTTATGTTGAGGGATCAGTAGGATTTATAAGCCCTGTTAGAAGTTCTACCGAGCCGAACCCTCTGATATGAAAATATCTGGAGACGGTGAATTTTTTTTCCCATTTGATATCTGGTGATTTGACGTGTTGTTGTTCTTGTATTGTTTTGTATTTATTTTACTTATATAATGCACTTACATAGTGTTGATTGACTAGCTGATCATTTGTGGAAAAGTGAGTGGAAGGGTTAAGTTTTTCCTTTGGGGAAGACTTAACCCGGACAACTAAATCGGAAGTTTAAAAAAAATAATATATATATATATATATTTTTATTTTTGTTTAATATAAGTTTTTTTGGAAAAAAAGTTTGATTTTATTTATTTGTTCTTGTTGGTTCGTAATACAGCGCAATTCGGAAGGGAGATTATTGTAGTTTTTTATGGCTTAGTAAATATAATGGTTTTGCATTTGAGTTGTTTTAAAGATTGGCGTAATAAATTGATTTCCATTTCTCATGAGTTTATAAAATTCTTGATATTCTGTGTTATTTTTTTCTTTACACATTTTTATAATGGAAGTTTGCTTAAATATATCATCAATATTTGGTACTGGAAACAATTTAAAAAGCAATTTTGTTGGGAAAGTAGAGTTTTTTTTAAGTATTACTTTTATAATAATTTTTTGCGAGATTTTTACTGAGTTTAGGTTGTTTTTATAAGATCCTCCCCAACCTATGATTCCGCAAATAAGCAGGGAGTGGACAAGAGCATAATATACATTTTTTAGTATTTTCACATTTAAAATATTTCTTAACCTAACAAATATATA
The DNA here is from genome assembly GCF_061612785.1 of Hesperophylax consimilis. Classification (NCBI taxonomy): domain Eukaryota; kingdom Metazoa; phylum Arthropoda; class Insecta; order Trichoptera; family Limnephilidae; genus Hesperophylax; species Hesperophylax consimilis. The sequence goes on from NC_142857.1 coordinate 4,044,639, forward strand.
TATACATTTCCTTATTCTCTTTACTAACTCCCTAATATGGCTTTTCCATTTCAGATTTTCATCGATGATCACACCAAGATATTTGATTTCAGAAGAAGAGTTGATTACAGTACACATAGGATTAAGTAGTTCACAGTTGACATTGTCACAATTTTCATCATGGATTATGATATTTACTTCGTGTTTAGGTATTTTTTGTAGTGAAAATAATACATTTGTTGTTTTTTTAGCATTAAGTGTGAGTAGGTTATTATCAAACCATGATTTTAAGATATTAATACATTCATTTGCAAGTTTGTTAACTAGTTCCCATGTTTGACCTTTTATTAATAAAACAGTATCATCAGCATAAGAGATTAATTCACCTTTGATTTTCTGTTGGAAAATGTCATTTACATACATTAAAAATAGTAATGGTCCGAGGACCGTGCCTTGAGGAATGCCAAATGTACTTGTTAGTGGTGTACTAAAAGTTTGGTTTAATTTTACAATTTGAGGTCTCTCTGTTAAGTAGCTTTCTATCCATTTAAGGGCTAAGTAGTCAATGCCATTTTCTTTTAATTTTAATATAAGTTTTTCATGGGAAATGCTGTCAAATGCTTTCTTTAAGTAAATAAAAATTCCTATACATTTATTTGATTTGTCCAGGGTACTCTGAATACTAGATGAAATTTTTGCAATGGCATCTTGGGTACTTTTTCCCTCTGTGAAACCGAATTGATTTTCATTTATAATTTTGTTTTTATTTAAGAATGCAGTTAGTCTTTTTTTAGCAATTTTTTCAAAAATTTTCGATATATTAGATAAGAGTGAAATGGGTCTATAATTAGAAATGTCCTCCGAGCTACCGGACTTAAATATTGGAGAGATTATGGTTTTCTTATACGTGCTCGGGAAAACTCCTGTCTTAAAGCTATTGTTTATAATATGAGAGATTGGTGTAGAAACATAATTTTTAATGATTTTTAGTGTTTTTACGGTGAGACCGTCAAATCCCGGAGCAGAACCACCTCGCATTTTTGATATAATTTGTTCAATTTCAGACGGATTGGTTGGTTCGAAGAGTTCAAGTTTAGTTTCTATATTCGGAAAATTTTCAATATACATAATATTTATTTTTTTCACGGTAATTTTTTCTGCTAGACTCTTTCCTATATTTGCAAAGAAATCATTAAAAGCGTTTGCTCCTTTTTTAGGTTCTTCAATACAGTTAATTATGTTATTGTTTTGTATTACACTCTTAATAGTATTACTTTTGGTTTTTTGTTTATTTTCCATGATTTCATTGATTATATTCCAAACTTTCTTACTGTCATTTTCAGAATCATCAAGTTTGTTTATATAATAAATTTCTTTCGTGTTTTTTATGAGCGTGGTTAATTTATTTTTGTATTCTCTAAAATGAACATTTAATTTAATGTCTAGTGGTTTTTTTTTGTTTCTTTATAAAGCCATTCTTTGTGTCTTATGGACACAACAAGCCCATGTGTTATTCACGGTTTGATTTTACGAAATTTTGCTGTATTTCCTTTTGGAATAATTTTTTTTGAATCATTTATAAAGTTTTTTAATCTATTTTCAAATATTTTACAGCACTCGTTGACGTTTTCACTTCGGAGAATATCTAACCATAATTCCGATGACAATTTATTTTTCAAAGATTCGATATTAACAATAGATATTTCTTTCTTATTATTAGCAGTTTGTCCGCAATGTTGGTTTATTGCCTGAGGTATTATTGAATTGTAATGTAGCACAGTCATGTAATGGTCGGTAATTGAGGTTTTTATAATTCCCGAGTTTAAATTATTTATATCCTTGATATTTGTGAAAATGTGATCAATGCATGATGGACGTTGCCCATTGACGTTTCTGGTGTAAGAGTTAATACACGACACATAATTCAATTCCGCCATCATATTTAAGTAATTATCTTTATCGTTCGATGTATAATCGTGCGATATATTTAAATTAATGTCACCTAAAACTATTGTATTTGCGTTTCTGTAGTTTAATAACACATGTCTTAATTCTTCTATAAACAAACCTACAGTAGACGAGTGCGTTCTGTATAGAGAGATAATATCAATTTTTTTGTTATAACACTTCATTTGTACATGTAAGCAGTTTGTTCCATTCACATTAATTTCTTCCTCGCACAATATGTCACAATTATTTTGTAGGAACATAACGATTCCACTGTTTTTGTTAATTCGGTTTGTAGTAGATACACAGGTATATCCCGGTATATAGTACGCCACTTCGCCACTTGAATGTGTTTCCGTTAACACAATGCAAGCGGGCTTCCTGAGATCATTATTTACTGTTGTCAAAAATTCATCCATGTTTCGTTCCAAACTTCTTATATTCATGTGTAGAATTAAAGGACTGAGATTGAGATCGTTTTGGTGGGTACGATATTCTTGATAGCTGCTATATGTTTTTTCGTCAATATTATTTTTTTCGTCTAGTGCGTTATATAAAAATTCTGTCATTTTTCTTCGAAGTCTATTCTGTCTCTTGCTACTTTCAGCATTTTATTTTTGTAGGGACATAAGTTACTGAAAGCTGTGTGGTCTGTTTTATTTTTCTCGCCATATTTCTTATTTTGCGATGTGCAATTTGCACAAACCGGTGTTTTTTCTCTTTCAGGGCATTTAGCAAAAGTATGATCACCCGTGCAATGCGGGCACACCGATGGATTCATTCGATTTAGGCATCTGGCGGCTGTGTGCATGAATTTGCAGCAGTGGTAGCACTGGGTTAAAGGATCACAATCCACTATGTTAACCCTTTGGTACTGGATATTTATCTTTTCTAAGGATAGCAAATTTTTTCGTGTTGTACCGCTGGTTTCCACGATATAGTTCGAGAATTTGTTTTGTTCTTCATCTTCTTGATCCCGAGTACCACGTTGGTATTTCTTAGAATGTTTGTATTTTATTTCAGTAATCAAATTTATTTTATTTTCTTCGTTTTTCGTTACAATGTCTTGAATCCCTTCGTTTTGTGTGAGTATCCCATTTACTATTTCCTCTTCCGTCAAGTTCGATTTGAGTCCTTTCAAAATTAATTTGGGTTTTTTCTTTTTTATTTCATTTATTTCTAAGTTATAATTGAGTTTTTTAATTTCCTCCGTAAGAGTGTTGGTATATTCTTTTTTTGGGCAGGATATGATTACTTGCTCTTTATTTGTTTTTCTTAATCCATTTATTCCAATTTTAAGTTGGTCTAGTTTGATGTCTTTCTGTATCTTATCACATATTTCTGCAGCTTTTGTTGTTTTTTTAGTTGATGATATTATAATTGAGAACCTCTCTTCTTTTGAAATTTCTTTTTTATTTGCTGTTAGAACTTGCGCGTAAGATGGTATTTTATTGTTTTTTTCTACGACTTTTTCAATTTTCTTCGTAAGTTCTTCGTAATTTTCGATAAATTTTTTTTGTAGTTTGATTATTTCTTTTTGGTGTTTAATTTTTTCAGTTTTCCAAAGCTCTTCTAATATATAAACATTTTGTTCTAGGTTCGTTTTTGCTTTCGAATCTTTCACTGTTGTAATTTTTTGTATTTCAGTTTTTATATTATCAATGGCCGTGTCCATAATGTGTTAAATCGCTGCGCTCGGCGCAAATCGCTCGGCGCTCGGCAGCGCTTGCAATTTTTGCGACAATACTTTACTTCGCTGCGCGCGACCGTTCACGTTGATTATAGAACTAATACAATATCGAAACTATTTCTAGAACTCATAATCAATATCAAATAAATCATTCCTACTACTCTACTTTGATTGATATTTGTTTTCTAAAATTAGTATTCTTATGCTCAATTTAAAAATACACGGAAATACAAAACGATTAGCCTTGAAATAAGATTTAATTCTAGTGTGCTTAAATTTGTTATCCTAAGGAATATACTTGTACTTGTATTGTTATCGCCTTATAATTTCTATGATTACTTCTGTTCCGCGATACTATTTGCATAAATGAATATTTAAGATCAATAGTTCTGATTTCTGGTATTAAGTTTAAAATTGTATTGTGATGTTGGGAATATTTATATTATTTGATATTTATTTATTTATTTTATATTTATATAAATATACCATAATACGGGCGTGTGTCTAGTGTGGTAGTCGAAAAGCATGTAAAAACTGTACACATTAATATTTCATGAATAAAGAAAAAAAATAAAAAATAAAAAAAAAAAATAACAAACAATACAAAACAAAATTAACCTTTGTCTGTCCAACTGGGAAGGATTCCCGTTTCAGGACAGCCAAATTGTTTATTTATTACATAATATTCTTACAATGGAATGGCGATGCTGTCAAAACAAATTTTGAGAACATTGTTGATTGCATTCGAAGTGACAGGATGGTTTCTTTATCCTTGAAAGAATCGCAAAGATGTAATTTATTACCAGGGTCAATTTGGATAACATTAGTAATTGCATTCAGAACAGATGAATGGTTTCTTTCGGTACATCACAAGTCTGAGATTCTTTCCAGGGCATTTTGGAGAACATTTACAATTGTATAGTTATAATAATAGTTAAATAAAGTACACATTCTACACACTCTTTATTTAAAGTTAATCAAATATTTATTATGAGTGTCCCACAAAATAAAGAATATCAACTATCGCCACCGATTTTCTAAGAAAATGATTTGGTAACGAAAATGGTAATAAATCTTGTAGTGATTTATTTTTGGTGTATTATGCCGTGTTGCGCTTCCTCCTTCTTTAGCCAACGTTTCGGACAGCATTGCAGTGTAAAATAAATCATTATAATACTTTTGGTCGTGAAAATCGAAAATCATTGTAATAAATCATTTTAAACATGATGAAAATCAAAATTAATGATGATAAAAAATGTTTGGTTTTGAAATGAGAGTACGTGTAGTTCCTACCGGCATGTCATTTATCCAGTTCCTACCTATTTCTAACTATCACCTTGCGGGGGAAGTGTTCGAAAATTAAAACAATAGCGAGAACACTGCAAATTCGAGTGCGTTTGTTTGGAAAAAAAACAGAAGAAGAATTGTACTTGAAGTAAGTTGTTTGTGGTTATCATATACGTAATCATTGAAAAGAAGGAATTATTGAAAGAGCTTAATATCCTTTAAGCATTCATTCGTTTGTAGTGAAAATTACCTCGAAGTATCGCGGTGGAACTCATTATATTGTGTTGTGTGCTGCTTCTTGGTAAGTGATGGTCATCTTTTTTTCCTTCTATTCATACTTTTCATTTCTTACATCGTTCAAAAATCATTCGTCATTCAACAAAAATCATTTATTTCGTCTCGTTTTAAATTCATTTACAGTTTACAACTCATTCAACAAACATCATTTATTTCGTCTCGTTTTAAATTCATTTACAGTTTACAACTCATGTCCATCTGAATCTGTAATTCGAAAGCAGTTTCGGATGCAACAGAAGGGATAAACAATATCATAGTAATAAGTCGTCTCAATGTTGTCTAATCACAGTTTGATAGTGGCCTTGAATGCCGAAGCAATTGTCATAAAAGTGAAAATACTTGCAGAACTTAATAATAGCATTTTTTTTAATTTTTTCGACTTTATGTCCGGGTTAAATCTTCCCTACAAGAAAAACTAAACCCTTCCACACACTTTTCCACAAATGATCATCTAGTCAATCTACTCCATGCAAGTGCATTGTATAAGCATAATAAATACAAAACAATACAAGAAAAACATGTCAAATCACAAGAGATCAAATGGGAAAATAATTCACCGACTCCAGATATTTTCATATCAGAGGATTCGGCTCGGAAGAACTTCTAATTGGACCTATAAATCCTACTGATCCCCCAATATAAATATTTAAAAAGTCTTTCGTAATCCTACATGTATTAAAAATTACTGATTTTTGCAATTTTATGCATAAATTCTTTGACAGATCTAATAGGCCTAAATTTAGAATGAGAGAGCTAGGTATAATTCCAGTAGCCGTAATAACAAATGGTAATATTTATTTTTACATTTGAATAATCTGATAGTATTAATACTTCAGCGTCTGGACGGTGTAAGCCCTCTGATTGGTCAAATTTAAATTGTCTGTTTCGGTTAAATTCCGCCAACTTGAAAATGACACGATTTCATACTAAAATAGGATCGCCTCATAATAATACGAGATTTCTTCAAAAGCATCGTTTCTCCTCATATAATTTTTGGATAATATCAAAGAAAATATATTTTAGAAAGTTCATAATCCATTGGATTAATTACATTACAGTGAAAATTATCCACAGTTACGTAATTATGTTTGACGTTTATAAAAAAATCACGCGATCCTTCAATGGCCGATACGCACGGCTTTAGATTAGATCGCCGACAGAGCGCTCCTCTGGCGGTCTAAAAACGAACCAAATGAATGGCGCGAATATTTAAATATGCAGCTCACAATATTTGAGTACTTACGATTAACAAGCAGATTTCTTCTGGAAGTTTATCACTTTGTAATGGCATTTTTCATTATTATTTATATTTTTTTTGTTTATTAATTATATCTGATTTTATATTGACATGTTTTCTAATTTCAAAATTATTTATTTGCGATGCTTTATATCCTGAGTGAAGTATTTTAAGACCTGAATTTTTTATCGAAAGTGTGATCATTATTCAAAAGATGATTTGCAAACTCAGATTCACTATTTCCATTTAGAGCCGTGCGATATTCTTTAGTTCTGACTTCAAAATTTCTATTGGTTCTACCTTTGTAAAAGAAATTACAATCATCCCAGTTGAGTTTTTAAACTCCTGATTTTTTTGTTCAACTGTCATTCTTATTAAGAATATATTTCTTCATTGTTATTAGTGTAAAACGCCAGTTGAATAGTATCAGGATTGTTTTTATATATAATTTTAGAAGTATCGTTATCCACAAACAGAATTCTACGCCATTGTTTATTTCTATCTTTAGAAAGACCGTTTGAAGAGAATATGTTTAATTTTTTTATTTAGTATTTCAACTATCAATTTATTAGAATAACCGTTATTAAATGCTATTTGTCTTATGGATATATTGTTTTAAGGTTGTATGCTATTTGTTTTTTTCAGGTCTTAAAATACTTCACTATAAATAATATATAAATTTTGGAAACGAGGAAACATGTTAATATAAAAGCAGATATAATTAACAAGAATTTTTTTATAAACTCTTTTTTAAATATTTTCCCACTCAACTGGTCTTTCCCGTCTAACGATATTGTAATTCCTAATTATTATAAACCCAGCCTACTCTTACCCCTCCCCCCTCCCTCCTTCCACTTCTTCTTTCCCAATTGCAATCTATATTTAATTTTTGACTTCGGTGTATACACAATAAAATGTAAACATTATATTTATTTATTTATTGGACAATTTGCATAGCGCCGCTTTTGTGAGATATCACCTCAGGGGCGCTATATTGTAATAATCTACCTTTATATATAGATTTTTACTCTCCTGATGATGTTGTATATATAATCTAACTTTAAACTTTATTAGATACAGTAACAGTTGTAGGTAAAGAATTACCACCAGTTGGAGTAAAATTAACACCTTTTAATTAAAACGACTTCTAATCTCATCGCACAATTACCCTCCTTTTATTCATAAACACGGGTACAATTAATCAATATGTAATAATCTATTATTTAAGTCAACTTTGTTATAACTATCTTTAATTGTGACAAACTAAACGATATTGATTCAACTTATAGACATTGACGGTTGTAACACATATTTAAGCACTGCAAGTCTCCTATGAGCTAATTATATTAGGTACCTAAGATAACAGTTAATATCAGTTGTAGACATGTAGTCAATAATAGTGTTTCATTTGAAATAATCCATCACAAATACGTAAAATTTAATTTATTCAAACAACTGTCATTCTTATTATGCGTAAATTTAGCATGTTATTATTAATTAACTCCTTTCTGTTCCGTGTTTTAACAATATATATACTCACCCTCTCTCTGTGAACGTCCTAATATCTATCTATTAAATGTAACTGTTGTTAATATCACTTAAAATGGGCGAAGCCCAACGAAGAGCCGCCCGCAGGGCCTAGCAGAAAAAAACCCGCGGAGCGGGTTTTTAACTGCTAGTATTTATTATTGGTCCATATATTCTTTTGCAAACATGTGAAAATATATAATTAATAAGTCAGTAAAACAGCAAAAGTAATATTTTCTTTTAAAATTATTTAGAACTCGTCCTGAAGAAAATGATTATGCTAACCTTAATTGTTATTATTACTGAGATATGTTATTATGGCTTTCTTGTAACTATATTTCGTGCAGTTGAACACATCTATAATTTTTGCGAAAATATTGCCTACTGTATTCAATCTAGGTACAGGCATGTATGTAAATGACTCGGATGAAACAATAATACATACAATTATACTCCACTCACTTATACTGTGCAGAATATATATAATAGAAGAAATATTAAGCACTTATAATATGCATATTATTTCTTCTATTGTAATGCTTTACTTTGAATTATGTCAATTCTAGTAAGCAATGATTTGATAGTATTGTTATTTTAGTGACTGTACATTGTAAGATTGTTGTAAACGGAAGTGTCGCTCTCTGTAATTTCCAAAAAGAACCATTGAAGTTTTCAAACAGAATCCCCGACTATTTAATATTATTGTACAATCGTTAAACAATTTCATTTCAAGTATTAAATTGTCGTATCTTGCAATGGGTTATATTGTGATTGTCAGTGGGTGGGTAGTGTCTTTTATAGTTATTGTTGAGTAAATTATTACTGGCATTATTTTGATAAGCCGTGAGTTATGCAAATTCTTGCGGCATTTTGTGATGACATTTCCTTGTATAGCATTGTTATCGTCTGTCTTCTGTGATTTCAGTAGTATTTTTAAACGATTTGCTTTATAGAATATGAGTTATAATTTGGTGAAGTATATGAATTATAGTTATAATTTGGTGCTTCTAATCAAGTTCGGTGTAACTTTAGGTGACCAGTTCAAGCATTTCGGCTCCTCTTAAGCCAGAATTAAGTTAGCTTCCAGAGAAGCTGTTATACTTTGTATACAACTTAGTAGTATCCCATTGTTGAATTTGATATTCTCTTCGAGTCATTCATAGAGTCCAAAATACCTGAAAAACCCTCGACTCGAGCAGAAATGGGATTCATGTGATAGGTGCCTCATCTTAACAAACGGATTGCAATCTTTGGAGAACAGCGTCAGGTGGGAATTTTGTCTTTTTTCTACCGGTATTTTAATAGTACTTCAATGGAATTAGGGTAATTGGTCGGAAAATGCGCAAAAAGGCGTGCCAAACATCTGTGCACGATTGACAAGTATCACATGAGAACGGCTCGCTTCTACGACTCGTTCTCGAGTTTAACAGCTCGACTGTGGAATTATTTACAGGTTTATCTGTGCTTCCTCGCTCTTACAACACGGTTCACCTCTTCTTTTTGTGCAAAATACCCCACTAGCACATTGCTTAAGAATCTAGATTATGAAAATTTACTACCTAAATATGAAATTTACTACTTAAATATAAAATTTACTACCTGAATATGAAATTTACTACGTAAATATGATTTCTTTTATGCAATATCAAAACGTCAATCCACTATCATCATGGTTTATGCAAGTATATGTATACCTATATCCCACCTCTTAAGCTGGTACTTAAAACTACATCTTTTGACTACTTGGACTTTATATTTTGCGCTTTCTCAATCCATAATCATATGAATTGGAATTGGAGAATTGCAACTAATATTTGTAGGTAATTTAAATTATTCTTCAAGTACTATAATTTGTAGATTGCTGAAATTTTCAAGCTTTTAGACGTTATGACAATTAGACTTCTTCACTTTTAAATCGGAATCCTTCATATTTTGAAATCCAATCTTCGTAATCTTTATACATAAAAAAATATTGCTTATATTATGATTAAATTAATTTATCTATAAAATAAATGTATTATTTTGAGATCGAAATTGCTAATTCAAGTCGTGTTTGAGAACTTGTGACAGGGAAAACAAAAATCCTTTCATTGATTTACTTTTTATTAAAAACTTATTTTTTTATAAATTCAAACATTACCGGGTTAGGAAAAACCTAATAATATTTGAAAATATCCTATTACCACCACAGTAAGCGGAACATATTGCTTGTGTTGTGATGGAGGACTTGGCCAGCCGACGAATTGAACGTGAGATGCCTCTGATGAAAGAATGAATTGGAATCTTGGTCGTAAAAACTAACCCACTTTACGAAATCCAATCGCGCTGAAACTCGACAAATAGACTCGTTGTCGATATAATGCATTCAATGAACATGCATTGTTGGAAATCAAGCTTATAAATTAGATGGCTTATATTTAAACATTTACAGCAGTTAGATATAAAAACATGTTGGTCCAATTAGGATTCGACTTAAGTGTTAGCGGTGTTGACTCCAGTGCCTAAGAAGGGAGGATCAACAAAAAAAAAGTTTTAAAAGTTCGCAGCAGTTTAAGGCGACATTTATTATTTCTGATCAACTTATTACCAAAATCTCAAATGTTTCTATGGGTATCCCTACGAATGTAAGTTATTTATATTTACGATCAATAAACAAGATCTTACCCTTAAAATATTTGATGTAAGACGGTTTTAAAATTTTATAAAACGTATTTAAATTGGTAAAATAAGCAGTAAGCACCAGATTTTATTTTTTTTGACTATGAATTAGTAACTGGAACGTCACGGTGAGACCCAAACGGTCGCACTAGACATATCCCCACCTTCCTCTTTCCCTTCCCCACTTACCTTCAGCCTCACAACATCCCCCAATTGGGGATGCCATAGTCTCACTGGCTCCAGACGAGAGCAGTTGGGACTCTTGTGAGGTATTCACTATAAAAAAAAATTTTAAAAAAATATCCAAGGCCTTTGACCGGGTCTGGCACCGAGGACTTGTCAACAAATTGCATTCTTACGGACTTCGAAGATGAATTAGTAACTGGAACGTCACGGTGAGACCCAAACGGTCGCACTAGACATATCCAAGGCCTTTGACCGGGTCTGGCACCGAGGACTTGTCAACAAATTGCATTCTTACGGACTTCCCGCATCCCTGTGTACGTGGATTGCTGACTTTTTAAGGGATAGGTCGATTCAGGCGGTTGCTGACGGTTTCACCTCTTCCTCGCACTCCATAAATGCTGGCGTCTCACAGGGATCGGTTCTGTCTCCGACTTTGTTTTTGCTGCACATCAATGACCTTTTGACATGTGCAACGATTCATTGTTACGCGGATGACAGTGCAGTTCATGATAGCTTTTTGTTTGACAAGCCCCCAAAGGGCACACAAACTCCAACGGCTCGGAGGGCTTTGAAGCAGAGAATGGACGGTTATCTCGAGAGTATTTCCTCCTGGGGTAAAAATAATCTCGTCGAATTTAATGTTTCAAAGACCCAATCCTGTCTGATTACGTCTAAAAGGGAACCAAATGATAATCTAGTCTCCTTCAACGGAAGCAATCTTCCGAACAGGCCTTCCATTGATATGCTTGGTGTAACTATAAGTGACCAGCTCAGGTACGGGGGCTCCATCGAAGCCAGAGTAAAGTTGGCCTCTCAGAAGCTGGGCGTACTGTACAGGACCCGCAGATACTTTAATAGTACACAACTGCTCACCCTGTACAAATCGCAAGTGCGCCCTACTGTCGAATTTGGCAGCCATCTCTGGTCTGGAGCCCCAAAATACCTGAAAAAAACCCTTGACTCTGTGCAGAAACGGGCGGTCCGTTTGATAGATTCCCCAATCTTAACAAACGGACTGCAATCTTTAGAGCACAGGCGTCAGGTAGGTATGCTGTCCTTGTTCTATCGGTATTACAATGGAAGATGCTTTGAGGAACTAGCGTCATTGATCCCTTCGGCACCGGTGCGTAGTCGGGATACACGCCAAACGCGCGCCCAACATTTGTACACAGTTGACACTTGTCATATGAGAACGGGTCGCTTCTACGATTCGTTCTTAAGTTCAACAGCTCGGCTGTGGAACGAACTGCCGGCCTCTGTGTTTCCTCCCTCCTACAACATGGGACTCTTCAAGACCCATGTTCACTCCTTCCTCTCCACAAAAAGACCCTCCACACAGCATCCCCAAAGATGACATAGGCCCTGAGGGAAATTATTTTCTTCAGGGCCTCCTGTGTAGAGTAAATATAAAAAAAAAAAAATTATAAAAAAAACTTCCTGATGGAACCTTCTAGAAATATCTGAGATTTTAGTAACACGTTCATCAGAAATAATTAAAACAAACCCCACGGAAAAAACGATTTTCTTGGCCGGTTAGGGCAAAATCGTAAGTCCGGACATTAGGACGGGACACACGACGAATATTGTTTTTACACAACTTCATCACTCATGTCATTAAGATTCCCACTTTATTTTAGAGATTTGCCAGGACAAATTCAACCGCATCTGTTCAATACACCAGAGCCGCGCGTCGCATATTTTTGTGTACGATTGCTTGACTTACGTCGCGTCGTTGAAATTTTGGCTTTATTGTGGGGTATTGTCTCGTCTTAAGGCGATGCACTGCGTCGTGTAATATTTTAAAATGAGCCGCTATCAATTGCAACCCTTACGTAGATGGCGATAAGGTTTAAATTCCCGCTTAACACCATCCGCCTGTTTTGATTTATGCAAGAAAAAAACATGGCCAAAAGTGCCTTTTATTTTATTTTGTGGATGTTCAGGAATTAATTTTTTTTTTTCGATCATTTTATAAATAACATAATTTTTCACATTATTCAATAAAATCATAACCGAAAATGGATTCGTAAGTAGGAGATTTTGATCTTTAAAGCAGTTTTCATGGGCCTTTATACTATTTTTTTTGGGCTTATAAAAAGACTTATGTAAAAAATACTCGATTATTTCAAAGGCCAAGATGTATTCTACTCGCAGTATTTAATTAAAGCATCTGAAACATTTCTAGGCGACCAAATTTTATGGTATTATTATTTATTGTATGGCATCGCCTTAAGAGCCAGTCCTTGTGAGGAATCTTCAGTCAACCAAAAAAAGAATTGCATTTGGCTTCTAGCTGGCCCAACAAATGTTGCAACAAGGTAGAAAATTAAAATTTTGTTTTTAATCCATATTTTTTCCTCAATTGCATTGAGAGTTTCAAATAATAATTTAATAGATGACATTTCTTTGCATTCACCTTGAGGAACCAATCACCTGAGATAAAGTGTCACAACGGTAATTGCTCGACCCGTGAAGATCATTGGTAGAACTGTTGGGCAACGATGATTGGTGGACGTTTCTATTGTTCTCTCTTATAATTGCAATTATTACTATTTATGTTGAAATTTACTATATATAATTAAATACCTACATACTATTTACATGATGTAGGCTTACAAATATTAGCTCTATCTATATGTATGAAAAATGAAATAATTAAATTTACGTGTAAAAATGTGCTGTGAGAACATTACATAATGTTTGGTTGTTTTTATACGAAGTATGATACAGTTAAATATGACCGAAGGTGATAGGGTCCATTAGCTCCTTTGGTAGAGCGGTGCCCCGGCAAGGTAAGGGTCCTGGGTTCAGGTCCTAGATGTGATCGTATCCTTTTCTGATTTTTCTGTTTTTTGAATCGCTAATTTTGTCTTTAATATATAACGTAATAAAATATGGTAGATATTATTAAAAGTATATTTCATTTCATAATATTTATATAAAACAAGCTGTATTTACGAATAAGCAATTTGCGGGTTATAATAATACATCAATTGGTAAAAAAACAGAAAAATAAAATAAATTTATGTTAAATAGTGAAAACAATTTTTTTTTTAAATAATTGTGATGAAAAAATCCTCATTCAATATGAAGGAGAGAAAAATCATATTGTCAGTTGAAAAATATAATGTAATGAATAATATATTGTATAGTACGCATATTAATATTGCTCTGTCATTTAGTAAGCTTGTTCAATATCAAAAAGGTGGGTAATTCGTTGGTTCGTTGGTTTATTTACTTCCTGTATCCTCCATAGCCTCCCTTCCAACCTCCTCCAATACCACCTTCCAAGTAGCCACCTTCACCTTCGCCTTCTCCCTTGTACTGGCTTTCAGCGAGACCTTCTCCATGGTACTGTCCGCTGTGATCTCCACCGACGATTCCACCTCCGATGCCTTCTCCGCCCCATCCTCCAAGACCTCCCAAAGAACTTCCCTTGATATGTGCGACGGCAGCAAAATGTTGGGCCTTAGCGTGCGCTACTTCTGGGGTATCTTTGACAAATTTTCCATCGTGAGTGAGTTCGATGTGAGCGATGGGTCCGTGCCATTTGCCGCCTTCGTGTCCCCAACCTCCGATTCCACCACCATAACCTCCCGCAATGCCTCCTCCGTAAAGTCCACCAATTTCTCCTCCCCCAATTCCTCCGTATCCTCCGATCTTTCCGTGTGTGGCAGCAGCGTGGGCTGCGAAATGAGCTTCTTTGGCGTGTGCTACCTCGGGGGTGTCTATGACGCGGCCGTCGTGTCCCAGAGGAGCTGGTGCGTGGTGTCCGTAACCGCCGCCCCAGCCGCCCTTGCCATAACCACCCCCCCAGCCGCCCCCGATACCACCCCCGCCGATACCTCCCCAGCCACCCTCCAGACCCACGCCGATGGCAGCGGAGTACCCGAACAGGCAGAACAGAATTGCGATCTGAAATTAATACAATGGCATGTTATAGGTATCTATTGAATTATGAACTAAAACGGTAAAAAACGGGATTTCAGTCCCTTAGCGAATGAATTTATGAGAGTCCTGATAACCTCTTAGTAAAATGCGAATGTTTTATCACGATGTTGGAACACGTATTCATAAAAATCATAGTATTTTCTTATTCCGTCATTGCATATTATCAAGCCAAATGCTGGTGCATGAACACGATATATTAGGAATTTACTGAAAGTTTATCAGGAAAGGGCCTACTGTTTCTAACCGGATTACCAATAATTTGAAGAGAATGTTGATAAATTAGCAATTGTATTCAACACAATACGTCATTTTGTAATAATTAGAATATGCAATTATTAAAGCTATAATTTTGCCTTTGATATTAGCTAATCTTCTTGTGAAAACATCAAACTTAAAATACTTTTAAAATTTACTTTTTGCAAGTTATCAAAAGCCTTGAATTTCTAATAATAATTCCTATGATTTTATGAAATAATAGTTAAAATATATCCGCTTAAACAAAATTGTTCAAAATTGCACAGCATTTGTAATTTTTGCAAACATTTTGAGCAATTTCGCACGTCATTAAATCTGCAAATAAAATGATTTTATTACAAACTTTAAATTTCATATAAAATTGACCTACATAATATAAGAACTGGTACAATACTCTTAGAACATTTTTGCTTCTAATGAAATTTATATAAATACTATTAAAATTCTAACTTTCGTATCATTTAATTTAGCTTTTGTGCTCGATATTGCAAAATTTATAACAAGAGATTAGCAAAAAATCATTACATTTTGTTTATTTTATGCATAAACTCTCTCTCTAAAACTTGCACCAATCTTGATTGTCATAATAATATATAGGTACAGATGTGTAACTATACATAACTCCGATCGAAAATTGTAACCGAAATATTGTGACGTCATATGATTGCCTAACTACATCCACCAATGAAAAACTCTGAAAGTTTATTCCATAGAATAAACTTTCTGAGTTTTTTTATATATATGGTGAGGTATTTTTTTTTATAAGTAGGTTCCGAATGTGAATTGTACTGTCTATATATAAGCATATCTATAGTTTTTTATGACCAATTTGTTATATAGTGAGTGGTTTATTTGAAATTTGTATTTTTTTAAACTTATATTCCGACGTAAAAAATACAATTAATTTTGAATTATTCTTGTAGATAGAGTTCTCAAAATGAATACAAAGCCTATAAATATGCAATCAATCAATTATGAAGTGGTAACAATAAAATTTGTAAAATTTGTAAAATTTGTATGATTGCAGAGTTAAAGAGTTTTGCTTTTATTATAAACATATAAAACCTAGTACTTTATAATAATTTAAATTATGTTTTAGCTTTTATTAGCAGGGAATAATTTAAATGAAGAATTTAATTAGTCACTACACAAAAGCAGTTATTTTAAAGCATTTTCTAATTTAATAATAATATGTATAATAGTATGCAAGAATTGAAAAAGGTAGAATAGGGCGTGAAATTGAGTAATCTTAAAGGTTGTTGCCTATTGTGTGCTGATTTCTAATACTATGAAAGATCTACGGTCTCTCGTATCCTAGAATGGACCAATTATGTATGAAGAATGAGTTAATGATGAATATAAGTAAGTAAATTAAATTAATGGTGTTTGAAAGAGAGAGTACGAAAACAGTGCGCAATATTGTTGTGAATTATGAATACTTGGAGCAGGTGGATAAGTTTGTGCAAACACTTAAAAAATAATAATATAAGTATTTCGTTATGTTTAAAATATAGTTCAAAGTTTTAGATTTCATAATGTCGGAATAATGAAGAATAAACTGAAGAATTTAATTTATTAAAATAATTACCCAAAAGCAATTATTTTAAAGCCGGTTTTAATTTTCTCTTGTAGAGCGTAATTAGTAGGTTTATCTCGATAGAGCAACACTCTCATCTAGTTATAGTTAGCAAGCTGATTGGATTTTATTATGGTAATTTTCTAGCGAACAGCGTGACTTTTACGGCATTAAGAGTATAAGGTAGCTGTGGTCAGATCCATTTACATACGAGAGGCAGAGCTGAATTATCTAATTTAAAAATGAAAAATTGAATTAAAGTGTTTAAAATAATAATACAGATAAATAGTGCATTAAATTCAATAATTGTGACTAAAATAGTGTATTCATCAGACATCATTCATTGATCACTAATTTTGACGGCATTGCAACAGTAACATAATGATATTATTATTTGCGTTCGAAAACTTGAGCTTCGTTATTAAAAAATATATATTCCATTCTAAGCATTACTTGCCCATTTATAAAAAGGTTAAGCGAATATACTTCCGGTCAGAAATCACCTCATACATTCCCTTGACCCTTTGCCGCAAGCGTGTGCAGTTTCTTTATAGAAATAAATACTTCTTCCCTTATCGATGCCCGAGATATTAACTAATCTTCTTTGTGAAAGAGATAGAGATTCTACCGAACGAAATTCTGCAATAAAAACAATGTATAAATAATATTTTTCTTTCTATTTTTAATTAAAATTTTATTTTCATTGTTTATATAGGGTATAAGTTGCACTAACGACATGTTTTAGATCTTTTGGAAAGTAGGATATTCAAAACAATACATATTTTTTGTAATTGCAGCAATGATTTACGAGTATACTTTTGTAGTAACAATCATTGTGGAACCATAACGCTTAAAATTGCTTTAAAAAGGTTATTTTTCAAGGTTGTCAAATTTTCAAAACAATTTTTTTTGAAATACGTAAATGTTAATATATAAAAACAGACATTTTTAATAATTGTTATGTCATGTTGGTTTGAAAATAAAGAATTAATCAAAAAAAAAAAAAAGTATTTTTCAAGTTTAACTCTGCACAGATTTATTTTCAATATAACTGTTTGAGGTGGCTGAAAGTGCAAGTATTGGTTAATGCAAGTGCGAATGGTCCACATTGGAGTAGATCGCTCTAGATAATTCAGCACCGCCACGTAAGCTGCTAGAATAATGGGCAATAGTGCATTACAAATGCAACCACAACGAGGAAACATTATCTCTTACACTTGATCCAACATGTTGAAACGTTTAGTAATTAGTAACTTATTTAATTACTCAGTATTTAAAAATTTTGATAACGATCTATTATTTGCTTGAATTTAATGCCTATTTAATTTTTATTCTAGAAAAGGTGCGTATTTATTGAAACTGAGATTGCATTACAAATCTTTGTATATTTATTTATTTATATTGTGTACAATAGACAGAGGGCAAAATAAGAAGGAATAAATGCCAATTGTCCAATAACGGGGTGTAACAATACGTAAGAATAAAACAGTAAGTATGTAAAACAATAACAAAACAACAAGGGACAATAATGTTTGGGTCAAGTGAAGTCAAGTGAAAATAAGAGATTCGTGAAATTTAATTAAGTTCTGGGGGCTAAATATGTCCGGAATTTTGCCACTACTAGTCAACACATTCACAGAAGATGTTGGGAGAAGGTTAAGTTGGTTCTTTGGCAAGTAATAGTGTTGTGTTTTTATACGCAATGTTAGAAAATTAGTTAAAATTGTAGGTATTCTTGTGTGATGTGAAATTTTAATTCACTTGTTTAATATTACACAGATTTTTTTCACTAAACATTGATAGAGTAGTTAGTTGGTACTCGGAGTGGGATTCCAACTCGATTCATCCGAGTGCTAAAAGAGCGCGGCACCTACTGAGCTATCAACTGAAAAAATATAATTTTTTTTTTCATAATAACTGTTGAAAATACTGATCAGAAGAGACATCTTGGTCTTTAATTTGGAATATAAATTTTGAATTCATTTTTTTGTTTTTATATAAGGAAAAGGAATTGAATTTGACTTACCTTCATGTTATTGATGAGTAGTTATTATTCCAAACAAAGAACTTAATACAATGTGTTGTTTATTGTAGAAGAAACACTTCTGTACCGATATCGTTTCGACGATGAGTTTATATACCAATTTAATAACACACTCTTTCGATATATGATCGCCCTACCAATTATTCTGAAATCCTGTGAAATGGAGTGGAAAACGCAGCTCAACACATACTTTGCATGTTCACTGGAAATCCAAGGTTCAACTAATACCCAATGCAACTTGTTCGGAATTCTTGAAGTGATGATACCTTTACAAGATAACAAAACCGTACATTGCAAATGCTTTAATAGGTTTTTTGTTTCTTACAGTGGATGGGTACCTGTTTCGGAAACGAATTCTTCGCATTATTTAAAGTATTTGATTACATCGGTATCTTTATGATAACAGTTTTTTTTTAATAATAATATAGTATATATTTAATATAATATAACATAAGAACATAGAAACAAGTATGGATAAATAAGTAGCTGTAAATAACAATATTATTGGTACTTATTTATTAATTATTTACATGTACTTATTGTTCCATACGTGTTTCTCTATTCTTATGTATCTTGATTTTTGTTATACGTTTATCCTCAGGAAAAAACTAATGGTTTCGTAACATGTTGAATATTTCTACTAAATATTTATTTTCATTAAATTAATATATATATTAAAGTATTTCTACGCTAATGAAGAGAAATAATTCTTGAGTTTTGATAGGGTATATTTGAGAACATTTTAATAAAATTTTGATTTATGAGTAGTATACCTACATATTTTATGATTTCTGCCACTTTTCCATACTACCGAACAATGTTTAAAAATAAACAATTACTTCCTTTTCAATTTTAAAAAAATACATACATTTGGTCAGTACGCATAATATTCAAATTTTAACAACTTTTAATTGCATCTACTATTTTTTTAACTTCTTAACATAAGTAGGTACGGTACAAGAGTCCCAACTGCTCCCAACCATCTGGAGCCAGTGAGACTATGGCATCCCCAAGTGGGATATGTTGTGAGACTAAAGGTAGCGGGGAGAGGAATGAGATGGGAAAGGGGAAGAATGGAAATTACCTGGCTATTCAGATATGGTCACCAAACATGGCTAAAACGATTTGAAGTAACGTTTCAATTCTGAATGGTGGTCTTTCATCCTGGTTTTATGGTCGTAAGGCATAGGTACAAAATAGTGATTATACGTAAGGAAATGACTACGGAAAACATTAATAGGCAATATAAAGATGACCTTTTGACACACATTCTATTGCCCATTAATATATATATATATAAATGAATGTTTTTCTGTTTGTCCCCTATAGACTCCAAAACTACTGGACCGATTGCGATGAACATTTCAAAGTTTGTTCTTATTAGTGTCCGAAGTGTTTAGAGACTAGTTTAAATTGTAGAAGAAGTCGGGGACGCCTGAAGAAGACTTAACGCTTTAACTCTGCACTGAAATGAGAAACGGAGTCGATATTAAAATCGATATAATGTAGATTTTTTAAAATAACAATATGGTAGGAGTGAATGGTAAAAAAAATCGAGGACGTTCGACCAAGTCTTAACTCGTATTTCTGCACTAAAATGAGTATGGAGTCGAATTATAGTCAATATATTGTAATTTTTTAAAAGTACAATTGTCGATATAGTGTAGTTTTTAACAGTACAATTGTCGATATAGTGTAGTTTTTTAACAGTACAATTGTCGATATAGTGTAGTTTGTTAACAGTACAATTATCTATTAATTTTTTGTAAACTAATGTTTAAGACAAGATTTTCTATGCATAGCACAAAGGGTCACATAAAATAAAGTTGGTTGTTTTCAGGTGAAAAAATGTAACAAGCAGTAATTGTTGAATGAAACACTAGTATATATTGAATTATTTCGCGGATAAGAGATAAGCCGCCATAGCTCAGTGGTCAGAGCTGTCGACCGGAAATCGAAAGGACACGGGTTCAAGTCCCGTTGGCATCATGTATCTTTTATCAGGAGATTTTTCAATGTGGATAAGTGTTTCAGGCTATAATTATTGCTTGTAAAATAATTAGTACAATTATCGATATACTGTAGTTTTTTAACAGTACAATTGTCGATGTAGTGTAGTTTTTTAACAGTACAATTGTCGATGTAGTGTAGTTTGTAAACAGTACAATTATCGATATAGAGTAGTTTTTTAACAGTAGAATTGTCGATATAGTGTAGTTTGTTAACAGTACAATTGTCGAGATAGTGTAGTTTTTTAACAGTATAATTGTCGATATAATGTAGTGTGTTAACAGTACAATTGTCGATATAGTGTAGTTTTTTAACAGTATAATTGTCGATATAGTGTAGATTGTTAACAGTACAATTTTCGATATAGTGTAGTTTTTTAACAGTATAATTGTCGATATAGTGTAGTTTGTTAACAGTACAATTGTCGATATAGTGTAGTTTTTTAACAGTACAATTGTCGATGTATTTTACTTTTTTAACAGAACAATTGTCGATATAGTGTAGTTTGTTAACAGTACAATTGTCGATGTATTATACTTTTTCAACAGTACAATTGTCGATATAGTGTAGTTTTTTAACAGTACAATTATCGATATAGTGTAGTTTATTAACAGTACAATTGTCGATGTATTATACTTTTTCAACAGTACAATTGTCGATATAGTGTAGTTTTTTAACAGTACAATTATCGATATCGTGATATTACATTAAGTGAATGAAAGAAAAGAGACGAATCAAATAATTATTTGTGGTAGAAAGAAGAAGAGGTGGGAGGAAGACATGGCACGATCAAGTGAAACCAATACTTATTATAACACAATATTAGCATTTCAATTTTTAAAATGCCCCCAGTTGATAAGTACACTAGAATTCACAACCTCAAAACTTTATTCCAAACCATTCATAAGTCCCTGAGCAACGCCGGGATCACCTCAGCTAGATACAATTAAATTTTGCTCTGAATCAGTCACAATTATTTTTAATACCAAACCAATTATTTATGTGCATTTATCGCTTGCGGTTATTCGAGATCGTGCATTAGAAGTTATGCACATATTTATTAGATTATCTTGTAGTGTTAATTGAATGATTATATAGAAATGCATTACTGATTCCGCTGCCAGGTTAAACATATATAAACAATGTGGAAAAATTCAGTAATAAATTTGATTCTTGAAATATTTTAGTGTGCATAAAATATACGGCCGCTTTAAGGCCATTCAATCAGGTTTAAGTCGGAAACGCACGAGAAAGACGTGACACGATCAAGTGTATCAAATACTTGTGGTTGATGATGTTAAAATGTGACAAGGTGAGTCGGAATTTTGTATATAGTACCGTATAAGTTAGAGTCCAAACTGCTCCCAACCGCCTGGAGCCAGTGAGACTACGGCATCCCCAGTTCGTTTATGTTATGAGGCTGAAGCTAGTGAGGAGGGGAAGGAGATGGGAAAGAGGAAGAGATACTGTTGGAAACCATACATTTCAAAATAGTACAGTACTGAGCTGCCTCTTTTTATATGAATTTGAGGCTAATACTAAACCAAACTGAATATTTTTTTTAAAACGAAATAATATTTTTTTTAAATGTGAATACCGTACAGGAGTTCCAAATGCTCCCTACCGTCTGAAGCCAGTGAGACTATGACATCCTCAATTGGGGTATATTGTGAGGCTGAAGGTAGTGTAAAAGGAAAAGAGGTGGAAAAGAGGAAGGTGGGGAAATACCTAGCTATTCAGATCTAGTCACCAAACACGGCCAAATCTATTTCATAATTCTGAATAGCGGTCTAACACTGGGGCCATACTGAGAGTATCCTCCACTCTGGAACGTGCCGCAAATATAAATATATTAATATATCATTTAAAATGAGTAATTTTTAAAATAACGCAAATTAATCAAATAAAATTTACCTAAGCACGCCGGGATTTGAACCCGTGACCTCCAGATTTCTAGTCGAAGCCTTAGCCCTCGAATGATAGTAAACTTGAAAAATTACATCATCTATGCTATGACATTAAAAATATACAAGATAAGTTATTTTTATACCAGTATCCATATACAAGACGCGTTATGTTCATACTAGAATCCATATACAAGACACGTTATTTTCATACTGGTATCAATATATGTGATGTATGGTAATAAGGATGAGTATTTAAGCGATAGATGGCGCTAGTCATAAATCATACTCCAGAGTCCGTCAGATGTCGCTAGAGTGTAATAAGTACTTGTGAAATGATATTGACAGGGAACAAGCTTCTCGAGTCCACAGAGAAAATTACCAACCCTCAGGTAATGAACAGTGTAGCTATATCCAGTCCTATTAATTGTAACGTAAATAAACAGAATTATAATAAAGAACCTTTTAATTTTTACAAAGAGTTCCCAACACCGAAATCTGCATATCATCGCAGATATAACAATATACAAGAAACGTTATGTTCATACTAGTATCAATATAACACGTTATTTTCATACTAGTATCTATATACAAGACACGTTATGTTCATACTAGTATCAATATACAAGACACGTTATGTTCATACTAGTATCAATATAGAAAACACGTTATGTTCATACTAATGAACAAAAAATGTTGCACTGCTTGTGAAAAGGATAGCTATCCAAATAATATATTGTGTGAACGAATGAAATAACTATATGAACGGCCCGCCAAGGTATATCCACTCGACCTCGTTCAGTGAAACCATGTGCGTAATCTCAGTAACCCATCTTCACTCTATTGATTTATATAAGCAACTATAAAACATTTAAACAAAACATGCACATTTCGAACAAAGCATTAATAATTATTACAATTATATTGGTACGTCTGTACTGCTTGTCTGATATGATTTACATACTCTAACTATCAGTTTCCATGTTCAATAATTAAAAAATCATTAAACTTGAATAATATGACGCATTACACAGAAGTATTTCACTTTACCCAATCACCAACAAACGTGCGAGTCGGGAATCTAATGAAAAAATGTTCTAGTAATGGAAAATATGTATGTTATTAAATTTCGGAAAAGTATTTTTTTTATGGGAAAGCGTTTCCATTTTTTACATTTTCAGAATTGTTTTATGACACGAAGCCTAAAAAAGCCTGAAGCCTAAATAAGCCTGATCCTAAAGAAGCCTTAAACCTAAATAAACCTGAAGCCTAAAAAAGTCTGAAGCCTAAATAAGCCTGGAGCCTAAAGAAGCCTGAAGCCTAAAAAAGCCTGAAGCCTAAAGAAGCCTGAAGCCTAAAGAAGCCTGAAGCCTGAAAATGACGCCTGAATAACGTTTTACTTATTTCTTCTTTTCGAATTATCTATCATTGAACAGGAAACCCCCAGCAAAATAATTTCCTTCAGTAAATAATGTAATCTTTCGGAACACGCGCTTTGTGGGAGTCTTTGTAAGGAAAGGAAGGGGGAAGTTCTGAGAAGGAAAAAGATTCAAAAAAGGTAGGAAAACATAGTTCAGTGTATCAAATAGTGACGGATGTATGAATCAATCCCTCCCACTGCGCTGCAAGGCGATAGATGAGTTGAGATAGTCTAGATAGGTAGAGAGGTCATGGGACTCCCTCAACAGGCATCTTGCGCTCTGGTCCGCCATGGTGGGCATACACATCCCCCATCAAGACCAGGACAAACCTCACCCCGTGAACACGGGCACCCCTACTAAGTTACCACACACAGCGAACCTCTTGGGGAGATCTATGACAAAGGTTAACAAATTATTATAAGCAACAAATAGTTGCCTGAAATATCAATACAAATTGAAAATATCTCCCGAGTAAAAATCGTCCCGTCATCCCATCGTCTCGTTCCCGTCGGCGGCATACTCTGCAGATATTTTCAATTTTTATTTACATTTCAGGCGACTAATTATTGCTCATAATAATTTGTTATCCTTTGTGCTTTGCATAAAAAATCTTGTCTTGTAAACATTAGTTTATCATAAAAAAATTATTATTTTAAAGTAGTTGGTTATTCAATAAATGGTTCTCAGGGCGGCGCCTTCCCAAGTGATAATTTTATGATAATCAAACAAACGTTTTACACAATAATAATAAACAAATTTTCAAAGTCTCCATTCCGCACCACGAGGCATCTGTTGTGAAGCTATACAATCAATTTAACGCTCGGCAAGGCAAGGCTTGTAAAAATAAGCTTACCAAAGAAACGAATCGAATCGAAAATCGTTTGCGAATTACAAGAACCTTTTCTAACATTACCAATACAGCGAGAAGCGTTTATCATATTTCCATATCAAACCAAAGCTTCAAATAAGGAGCATTGTGATTTGAATTTTCATCAACAGATGTCAGCTGAAAGCTTCGTTTGAGTCGAACATTTATGATGTTTCAGCGTGAAATCAATTATTTCAAACCTTTATCTCTAACATTGTAATAACCTACAGGTTTCACCAACGGAGGCCAATTTTCACATTAACCTCACTGAACAGCTTCCAATTTTCTCCGCTGGATGTCGTTGGATAAGTGAATTGTTTATTTATTCATTAAATAGAAATTAAATTAAGTATATTTAAGTCGACCATTTTGCATTTCATCCGACTGCAAATCTGTTCGTTTCTTTTCCCTTTCTCTATGGTGGCCATAGTAAAAATTATTTTTTCAAATTATAAATCGTTTTTATTGTAGATTGTGTTATTCTCTTTTTCAATATTATGGTACCTACCTGCCTGAAAAAAGTTTGAAAGAAGAATTGTTATTTGGATAATTACTTTGCTTTGGAAAAATTGTATTTTTATCTATAAATAAAAGTTAACACCATCAATCTTTGTATATGTTTGAGTAGGCCGGCACGTAAGTAAATTAATTAAATAAAAGTAAATAGGAACATACATTTATGATGCGAGTTGTATTTTTCACAGAACTACCTACCAATTGCGTTCAAATACGCGTGTTTTTTTATATATCTATATTAAATAGATGTCACATATGACAGTTAAAAACATTATATTGTTGAACAGCGCCATATGTTAAACGTAAAAGCAACACGCGCTATTATTTATCTATCTGCATATACTAACTGAGCCACAGAAACGCGTGGCGGGGTACAGCTAGTTACATGAAATAAATTTAGAATGAATGGTTTGTTTCCTCGCTAGATCGGCACCCCTAGCGACAGTTGCCGGAACCTGCGGTGACAATAGTGGATGGCCTTGTAGAAATATAATAAACGACAAGTTACGTACTTATCTTGTGATTGATCTGTTCCCATAAAGTAACGGGTGGGTCGAAAACATAATATATGTTATTTATATATTATTACCAAAATATGATAAAAAATATATGTTTTCTTTGAACAGATGAAATATTAAGAAATTGTATCTTTTCTGTCGTAATACAGCACCGATATTTAAAGATTTTGTGTGAGAAAATCTGAGGAAAGTCCAAAACATATCCAGTTTTCAGGTTTGTTGCTTTACCGTGCGTTCCAGTATTTTGTGAGGAATATAGTACATAATTTATTATATTCGGTATTTTCAGCATTTCACTTGGAAAGAGAGCAGAATAGTATGTATACATGTATGGCTATGTATGTACAAGTGATACCGCGGTGTGCGCTTAATCTTCGTAGTGTTCGAAGAGCAGATATTTCAACATAATAATTAGTTAAATTAATGTGATTTTCGGAGTTTAGTTTTGATGTAGTCGTAAAAACCCTTAGCCTAGAGCCCCATCGTCTCTTTTAATTATTATTAATAGAGCTCTTGAGAATTTCGATTATCTCAGTATTTAACTATCTATAAGTATATAAGTAGCTAGTTATTATTGATGTTACTATAAATAAGTATAATCTAGATAAAAATAACTCATTAAAATCTTATTTCTCATAGTAAAAAAACAGAATTTAAGTATGCGAAAAAAAAAACGTATGTAGAAAAATGAGATGGAATTTTTTTTCTTTTTACTTTCAATATTTATTTGCATGTCGAACCAGTCTAATAAAATAGAAAATGTTTCTAATATCAATTGAGTAAGTGTTTTTTCTTCCATTTTTTTTCATTTTGTGTTTTTGGGAAAAGCAAAAATTTAGATTTGAGTTTACAGTTTTTTTTTTAATTTATTTTAAACATAACCATCTTCATAATCACTTTAAATTCTGTTCAAATTTATTTTCAATAAAAAATCAACATTTTTTTAATTCATCACAAAAAATCCTTGTTTTTCCTGGCCACACGTTATTTTTGGTATTAATAACTCGATACCTACATTCGTTCATTTGGTTATTAAGATCAAATACAGTGCGACCAAAAAAACCTTCACCGCCACCAGTTGACCGTGACTAGTCAACTTCCACCGGATACTCAAAAAAGGTAAACGTATTTTTGGACATTCAGGTACCTACTGAGCTTATTGAGGATAATAATATTGCGAACAGTTAAATCATTTAAAAAAAGACTCTTGTTTATTTAGTTCATGTAGGAAACTGAAGAATGAAAAAAAAATATATATGTAAGATGCATTAATTATATAACTAACACCTCTGCTATAAGTCACCTCAAGTAGTTAGCTACGTTTGGTGACTTTGCAGAAGAGCCCGGGCTTAATGGGGAGAGGTTTTTTTAGGTCTTAGCTGCGGATGCATCTGCCTACCAACAGCGTGATGGGCCGGATCAGGAGAGACTGGTTGATGGAGACCTTTTGACTTCTCCAGACGGACTCTTTCGACCCACCGCCTTGCATTGCATTGGAAAAGATGGATCCATACTTCCGTCACTCTTGCACACACTGACTCCCAGATTCCTTCCCACCTGTCTTACCTTTTCCCTTTACAGAACTTCCTTTCATGCCTTTCCTAAAAATACTGTCCACACATCATCCTATAAGATGGTATAGGCCCTGAGGGAAATTATTTTCGTCAGGGCCTTGTATGTATAACTAAACAAAAACAAAAATCAAAAAATAGACAAAATTATTATAATTAAAATTAAAGTAAAAAAATGACAGAGAACAGGGCGATAATTAACTTGCAAACATTATGAAGACAAAACAACTAGAGACTAAATACAAAATTTTGAAATATACAGTCAAAAAACTTTGTCCTCAGAACAGGAAACCCTAGTGAGGACAGTGAAAAATGTGAAATAATTCTTATATTTTTCTTTGTACTTTTTTTTTTTTTTTTTAATTTCTTTATTTTTCCCAATTTTTACATTAATTACATATAATATTATATAAATCAATAAGAATAATGGGAACCCACTAAGGCGCAGCCTGTGCGTGGGTAATATATTTAAGTTATAATTTTATTGTACCTAGAAATAAACAAATTGTGGGCATATAAAATAAAAACAAGATTACATTTTGTATTAGCGTTTAATATTTTTTTTACTTACATCATATAAATAGAGAAACTAATACTAATAATAACTAGAGTAGAAAATGTACATTTAAAATATCTGTAACTTCCTTTTGTATTGGCTTGATAACAATGGTAATGCACTGATGTGCATGGTTATATTTTTGGTTGAAATATACTTGAGATCGGGAGTATTCAATCAATGCTTTGGTTCGTCAAAGATTACGAGTACTTTATTATCGTAATAGAAATTACAATATGATAGGACATACTCATACGTCGGTTCTATCAGATGCTTTAAGTTATTCTAATATGGGACACAACTGGAAGTGAGCTCCCCACCTACGAATCTTCTAGCGTCGGCTGAACTCGTGACCATTCGCGTACAACCGACATGCTATCTCTGTCAGATTGTGGATCAATATAAAGCCCTTAAAACATTACATTAACTAGATAATAATAATTTCTACACACTCTTCTGACATCTGGTGGGTGGTATCGAAACTACAACCAAATAACAAAACTATTATACTATATTACCTCCAACAGCTTGAAAATAATTTTGATGTCATTGTGCTCACAGAATGCTGGTTGAATGACAACTACATACCAAAAACAATCAAAAACTATAATACACACCACACAAAAATACACAAAAACCAAAATGATGGTGTAGTTATATACGTCAGTGATAAAAATAACACAACCATTCAAGAAATAAACATAATCGACTCCAACTGCATACAAATTACATATGGAAAAGAAACATGTATCCTAGCTATGTACAGATCTCCATCCAAAAACAACATCACAAATTTCTTAACTGATCTTAACAATACATTAAATGATCTCAACAAATACAAAAATATCATCATCATAGGAGATCTTAATATAAACATTCTACAAAACGGACACCCACAAAACATAGAATACCTAGCAATACTAGCACAACACGGACTGGAGCCAATAATAAATGTCCCAACACGGGTCACACAAAATACTAAAAGCTGCATAGACCATATAATGATCAAGACAAAACTAAAAACCAAAACAGTAGTACTTGAAAGCACAATCACTGATCACTACATGAATATGATAGCAATAGACACCGAAAACACTACTTCGAAACAACATAAAATATTTACAAAAAAAATAATTGACTACTCAAACTTAAAAGAAAAACTCCAAAAAATAAACTGGAATACATTTTACCAAATAGATAATGTCGAAGAAGCCTGGAATACATTTACAAATACGCTAACGCAAGAAATAAATAATTACACTACAATAAAACATATAAAACTTACACACAAAGCAAAAAAAATTAAACTATGGATAACACAAGGAATATTAAACTGTATTCGTAAACGAGACAAAATTCACAAACAAATTAAACAAACACCGTATGACATGGAACAACTTAATTACTATAAAAGATATAGAAACATATGCACGAAAATTATTAGAGTAGCTAAGGAGATGTACTACAAAGAAAAACTTAAAAAAGCAAACAATTACCCAAAGGAAATATGGAGAATATTAAAGGAAGTTACATACACACAAAAATACAAACAAAAAAATACTATCGAACATCTAAATATTAACTCGAAAAAAATAGATGCCAAAACAAATATAGAAATGATGGTAAACCATGCAAATAACTTTTTTGCAACTATAGGGAAAGTTTTAGCGAATCGTAAAAAACACATCACAAACACACTAACACAAACAAACAGATCAATTATCGATACCCAACCAACACAACACAGATTTATATTAAAAACAAGTTCGGAAATGGAAATTAACAAAATAATAAATACATTAAAAAACCAGATTGCTCCTGGATTAGATGAGATAACAACGGATTGCATTAAAATAATAAAAAATGAAATATTAAAACCTATAACACACCTAATCAACCTTAGCATAACACATGCCTACTTTCCTAATACTCTTAAAAAAGGACTGGTAATCCCTATGTATAAATCCGGAGATAAAATGGAAATAACTAACTATAGACCAATCACTTTGTTAAACTCTCTATCAAAGATTTTCGAAAGACTATTAAAAAACCAAATAATAAAATACCTGGAAGAAAACAAATTAATCTCGGACAAACAATATAGATTTAGAGAAAAAAGAAGCACAAAAGAAGCTTTAGCAAGTACAATAGATTATATACATAGCAACTTAGATCAAGGGTTTAAATGCATAGCGATATATTTAGACTTGGCTAAAGCCTTTGATTCAATATGCCACAAAACACTTTTTAAAAAATTAGAAAATATGGGTATCAAAGACAAAGAACTACAACTATTAAAAAGTTACATGAGCGACAGAACACAACAAGTCAAAATTAATAACTATACTAGCAAACCACTGCCGATTACACACGGAGTTCCACAATGAAGCATACTAGGGCCCGTTCTTTTCATAATTTACATAAATGAACTTTGCAGCATGGAAATAGATGGAGAAATAATTAGTTACGCAGACGACACAGTTTTACTATTTAAATCTAAGGATTGGAATAAGGTTTATAACATAGCGAATCTAGGAATCACGCAAGTGAAAAAATGGTTGGACTCAAATACACTCACACTAAACATATCGAAAACAAAATTCACAACATACAGCATAACTAACACAGGACAGCCAAAAAACAATGCAAACACCATAAAAATACACGAATGCATAAACACCAACATCTGCGATTGCCCCCCTCTAGAAAAAACAGAACAAATAAAGTATCTAGGAATCGTAATTGACCATAATCTTAGATGGACACATCACATCAAACAAATCACAAATAGACTCCTCAGAACAATACACATTTTCCTAAACATAAGAAACATATATAAAATAAAACAATTGAAAACAATATATTATGCACTATGCCAATCAATAATAGAATATGGAATAATTGCTTGGGGAGGAGCAACAAACGCAGCTATCGCTCAAATAGAAATCGCACAGAAAACAATATTATTAGTTAATACTCAAAAAACATAAACTAACCGACACAGACCAAATATTTAAAAGCTGTGACGTACTTGATATACGCCAATTATATGTTAAAACACTACTAAACTACATTTTCGACCAAAAAAACAAACCCCAACAAACACAAAATATCACTAATAGACCGGTCAGACAAGCGTACAAAGAAAACATTAAAACTCCGACGGTAAACACTACCTTTGGACAAAGACACCATAAATACCACGCTATTAAAGCATTCAACAGTCTTCCACTTGAAACAAAAATTGAAGAAAATAAAAATAAATTCAAACACAAAATAAAAAAATGGATTAAAGAACAAAAAGACAATATTACCAAAATTCTATAACATAAAAGAATAAAACATGTACACGCAACACAAAAAAATATATAAAACACGCAACACGCACAAACACATATATCATTATAAATGCCGATTTACATTCTCTTTTGATATTTTTCTTTTAGTGTTATAATTATATTTTAATTTTTAATCTTTATTTTTATTTTAAATTTATCTTTATTTTAATGTTGTTTTTCTTTTTTTTTAAATGTATAAATTCTTAAATTATAAAATGGGGGCCTCAGCACGGGTAAACAACCCAGTGAGGCCAACATTACTGAATTGAAATATGAAATATTGTTAAAAAAAATGTATCAACAATAAAAAAAAAAAATAAAAAAAAATATTTAAAAAAAAAATTCATTTAGATGTAACACGTAACCATTCTTAGTAATACTTTAGTTAGTAAGTAATTAAACGAAATATTTGCTTACTTTGTTTGGTGTTACGTTTATAATGAATGTTCCTTCCTCAATTAAAATGTTTAATACAGGTTTAAACTTGAAAAATCTTCCGCCAAATTAAGATCGGAAGTTGATTATTCCACGTGGAGTGTCATTGAAGATTATACACGTAATGTGTAAAATATGTTCAATGCTTTTCTTAATCAAAACAAACAAATTAATTAATTCAAGATCATTATCGATACGATTTGCACCAGTAAGAAAAAATATTGTATTGCGTTTTAATTTATGATTTATTACATTTGTGTTTGTTGTGTCTTCGGAATTTCTCACAAACTCTCTTATTAAATAAAACTCCGGCTTCAACAATACACTTGGACTTTTGATACATTGACAGTGGGCTCTAATATCTTAATAAGCAGGCGATTGAGATAATATCTTGAGGTTCCCACCTTATTTATAATACACTCGGTCTGTAAAATACTCGACAACTAAACGCTTTCTACGGGTGACCTAATAGACTAACCTAGTGCAATCTATGGGTTAGCTCTTACACTAAAAATATTACAGTATGCCTTGCAATGATATTTGAAGAATGTATCAAAAAAACATTTTTTTAATCGATGAGCAAACGAGAAGTTTCTACTCATCCACCAATAAGAGGAACTCAACAAAAATATGACAGAAAGGCATGGAAGACAGAGAAAATAAAAAAGATTTGATATTTGACTCCTACAATGTTTCAGTTAAGTGATTTCAAGTTAAAACAAGAGATTCAGGAATTTTTTAAAGTTCTAGAAGCTATGAGTATATGACAACACAACCCTCAAGAATGAGTATCACCAGAGTAGATGTTATACATATAATCGGCAACACAGGGGGTTAGGAGAAGGTTATGTTTAGTTAATGGTGAATTATGTTGATTTTGATTGTGGCCAAGAGGGAAAATTATACATGATAATCAATTTATATTTTGAGAATAAATTTAATGTCCGTTTTGTCACCACAATCGTTTAATGTTTCTAATTTGAAACATTGTAGACCTTTTTACTGTCGATAAGCAGTGTGAATAATCCGTTTCTGCAGGATAGTTCCCGATTTGGTCTCTTTTGAACTGATTAACTAACTAACTTACAATTACGCCGTTCCCGGAATGAACCGCCGAACAACTCGTCTTGCCACACACTCCTTGCCTCATTTACATTTATACACCGTCTCATACATACTTTTCTATTATTCCGATCCTTGACATGGCCCGACTCACTTGATCGTGCCATGTCTTACTCGGGCGTCCCCGACTTCCTCTACCATTCACATATGCGTCATATATTCTCCTTACACTCCTTTATTTGTTCACACTTACAGGGCCCGCAGATACTTTAATAGTACACAACTGCTGACCCTGTACAAATCGCAAGTGCGCCCTACTGTCGAATTTGGCAGCCATCTCTGGTCCGGAGCCCCTAAATACCTGAAAAAAACCCTTGACTCTGTGCAAAAACGGGCGGTCCGTTTGATAGATTCCCCAATCTTAACAAGCGGACTGCAATCTTTAGAGCACAGGCGTCAGGTAGGTATGCTGTCCTTGTTCTATCGGTATTACAATGGAAGATGCTCTGAGGAACTAGCGTCATTGATCCCTTCGGCACCGGTGCGTAGTCGGGATACACGCCAAACGCGCGCCCAACATTTGTACACGGTTTACATTTGCCACATGAGAACGGGTCGCTTCTACGATTCGTTCTTAAGTTCAACAGCTCGGCTGTGGAACGAACTCCCGGCCTCTGTGTTTCCTCCATCCTACAACATGGAGAACAAAACTCTTCAAGACCCATGTTCACTCCTTCCTCTCCACAATAAAACCCTCCACACAGCATCCCCAAAGATGACATAGGCCCTGAGGGAAATTATTTTCTTCAGGGGCTCCTATGTGGAGTTAATATAAAAAAATAATAAAAAATTTCGCTCTGCATGCCCAAACCATCAAACATCAGCCTTGCATTCTTTACGAATCTCCACATTTCTCACACGTTGATAAATAGTTTTACCACACATAGGCCTTAGGGATCTCATTTCTACAGCACTCAGTCAGCTGTCGATCTTTTTCTGCCAGATTCATGCTTCACTGCTATATATCAGGATAAATACCATTACTCCATTGTGGATGGCTAGCTTCGCTTCTTTGGACATTTTTTTCTAGCGCCTACCACGTTCAGTCCTCCATTAATGGAGTGTCCTGCATTTACCCTTCTTTCAATATCTCTGTCAGCCTTCCCATCTCTAGTAATTTGATTTGATCCTTATTTTGTGAATCTCATATACTGGACACACTACAGAAGCGAACTCAATAATGGTGTGAATTATGAATGTTTATGGCTTTTGAAAGATTTAGTATTTCAATACAGAAATCCAAAGAGACCATATGCCCTCGAACAATATTTTTTTTTTGTTTTCCGCCTATATGTCTCGACGGAGCCAATCTCAAAATCTGCAGCGAAATAAAATATTTGGGGCATTTTGTCACTGATAACCTAAACAATAAAAATGACATAGAACGGCAAAGAAGAGCGGGCGTACTAAACATGCGAGCCAACATGCAAGAAATTCAACAAATGCAGTCCTGCTGTGAAGTAGCAACTATTCCAAACATACTGCATTAGCTTTTACACTATAACTATGGGCAAAGAGCCATGAACACACTCCGAATACGGTATAACCAAGCATGCAGAGCGCTTTTCGGCCTCCCTTGGCTATGCAGCGCATCATAGATGATCGCAGAAAGAAGGGTACATGTATTTTCTGGCTTGATGCTCCACAGCGTACCTGAGACAAATCAGAACAGAGATCTAAAAACACTCTTGTCCAAGCCGTCGCCCAGTGGAAGGACGCGCCCCTACACAATAGATGAAGAGTTTCCCTAAAGCCACCGTATAGTACAAGGGCCAAATACGTTTTATTTTATTTTATTTTCAACTTAATATTATGTAATTAATTTAGGCGTACGCTTTTATATGGCAGACAGAGTATTGCACTCACCGCTCTGTTCAGCTGAAATAAATAAACATTATTATTAATAACGGGAGATAAAACAATCTATTTTCGTCCTGGGTGTCAACATAAGCTATGCAGACCGCCTTCAAATCAATAATATTACAAAAAAACTTGACATTTAATGTAATCCTCAGTTGATGGTCTTGTATCTACTAATGACACCAATATTTTAAAGATTTCTGAAGTCCTTGAATACTTCCTCGCTTAATCCGTTACACATAAAGCTCTGCGAATAACAGGTTTTATGCACAGTAATTACACATTCATTCCTTTATAAATGTGATACTTTTGGTATGAAAAGCATTACTAGTATAATAAAATTAATATTTTAATTCGTTTTGGCATTGACAGGAAAGGATGGCGTGCATTTGCGATATTTACAAGGTGGGTCATTCATTGCAGTATATCATTTAATTAACTGTATTTGTAACAGTGGGCAAAACAGCACGATCAGTATTTCGTTGGCCTTCGTAGCTTAGTAGTTTTACGTATTGTTTTTTTTATTATTATTATATTTAGAAATCAAATATTTATATAAATATGATAATAAAAATGTACTTAATTTTAAAATGCTCAAAAATATTTACTATTTTCCAGCAATCAATAATACAATAATGTGTCGTTGATGCTAAATTATAATTAAATAACCCCATCAAATTATTTAACTTCAACTTTTTTAAGACTATTCAGTCTCAAAGATATTTCAAAGAAGTCGTAACATTCCATGGTGCATGTTGAGAGCAGTAGGCAAAACACAATGCACTCCATTAACGCATGCCAGTTTTGCACAAGACACTTCCACTACGGTGAGGTGTTTTGATCAATCACCGACAGAGCTAAGATTAGAACCTGATTATAATAAATTTTAACACAAAATAAACGATATCAACTTAAATAATTTAGCTAATTATTAGCATCACAGGTTCATGAGGTGAGGATTGTTTAGGTCTTGGTGGCGGATGCTACTCACCTACTGTGCGGTGGGTCGGATTTGGAGAGACTAGTGGAGGTAGATATTTTTATTTCTCCAGCAGGACTCTCTAGACCGATCGCCCTGCACCAAAGTGGGAGGGATGACTTCAAACGTCCGTCACTCCTTGACACAATAAGACTCCTACCCACTCATCTTTCTATGATTGGTGTAAAATTAATTGTTTAAAACTAAATGTCGATAAATGCAAAATTATGTCCTTCTATAGATCAAAAAAACCGATTGTCTTCGAATACAAACTTTATAATATTTGCTTAGCAACTGTTACATCTATTAAAGACCTTGGTGTCTCTCTTGATAGCAAGCTTTCTTTTCGGGATCACATAACTGCAATCGTTAATAAATCCCTCAAACTACTTGGTTTCATCACTAGAATCACTTCGGACTTCAAAAACGTAAATACCCTTAGAACTCTTTACTGCTCGTTGGTTCGCCCCCATCTTGAATATGCTTGTGTTATCTGGTCTCCTTTTTACGCTGTCCACATTCGACGCATTGAATCTGTTCAACATCGGTTCTTAAGAGGGATTGCTAGGAGGCTAGGATTAGAAAAAGGCAAATACTCATATGATGACCTAAAACTATTCTTGGAAATTAAAACTTTAGAAAACTGCATTCGACTCCAATCGGACATTAATAGAATTGTTGACTGGAGTAAACGGAATCGGATCGAATTCAATATTTCTAAATGTTTCATTCTTTCTTTCACAAGGGCACGTCATACTTGGTTTTACCGGTATACCATGAATGCCCGAAGTTTAAAACGTGTCTCCACTATGAAAGATCTTGGCATCATGTTTGATAGTAGGCTGACATTTCATGCTCATATTGAAATGACGTGTAGTGCTTCACTGAAAATGCTGGGCTTCGTCCTACGCACTGCGATGAATTTTAGAGACACCCGGGTTCTCCAAGTGCTATACATTGCGTTGGTTAGGAGTAGGCTTGAGAGTGGGTCGGTGGTTTGGAGCCCACATCAGGTGAAGTATTCCCTCATGTTGGAGAGAGTGCAGAAGAAATTTCTGAGATTCCTCTACCTGAGGGAGTATGGCTACTACCCGTGGCTCTATCCTACTGACTTTCTCTTGGGCATGCTCGGTATGAACCATCTACGGGTCAGAAGAGATGTGCATATTGTATCACACTTCTTCAAACTGATTCGTGGATGGTTAGTAAATCCGACTATCATGGAGAGTATTAGTCTCTATGTTCCTGATGGTTATCTCCGTCACCGACAGCATAGACTGTTTTATCTCCCGGCCTGCAGGACTAACTTGCCAATGGTCATGCCGGTGGGGAGAGCAGTCTTGCTGTTGAACAGAATTAATTCGGATATCGACATATTTAGCATCGGTGAAGCTGCCTTTAAAAGGCAAGCTCTATTGATGCTGGTATAGTTTATACACCGCTAACTATTATGTAATACCATTTTACAAATATACTTAAAAACGAAATAAAATGTAATTTTGTAATGTTTTTAAAGGAATAAACAAATTGAATTGAATTGAAATGATGAAATTGAACTAACTCTAAACCTCTCTCCTTTGAAAGTCCGTCGGGAAAGAAATGACCTCATTTGCTTCTTCAAAATTATAAATGGTATTATTGATTCACCTACTCTACTGCAACTCATTCCCTTCAATATCCCCTCGCACAGACTCAGAAATAATGAACTGCTCTTCCTCAACCATCATTCGACAAATTATGGATATTATTCACCATTGTCCAGAATGTGTAGACTGGTCAACTCAAGTCAAAACCTTAACTTTTTTGGGATAAGTCTGAATGATTTTTGCCAGTCGCTAAACAAATGACGGAATATTATAAGTGTCCTGTGGTCCTGACCCACGGCGTAGTCTTGACTGGATTCGACTTATCACTTTATTTTCTTATATTATATCTGCCTTATGTCTTTGCTTTCATGTACCTTTGTCTACTCCTGTATTTTTCATTTTATTGTATTCGTGTTACTATTTTGTAATTTGGACGATGTCCGTTCATAAATAAACAAATAAATAAATAAATCAAACATTTTTTTTCCTTCCTTGATCTTCCTCTACTTAGTTTCCTTTAAAAAACCTCCAAACAGCATCCCCAAAGGTGACATAGGCCCTCAAGGAAACGATTTTCCTCAGAACCTTCTTTGAGTATTTAGTGAAAAGGTTATATATTATGTAAACTTTTCTTTATCAAATTCGTTTTTTTCTCTCTTTCACGTCATAGATAAAAAAAACTAGTTTATTACACATCTGTCATGTTGATGGAAACTGTAACGCTGTCCGAAACGTTAAAAGAAGGGGTATCACAATAATACTTTTGCCCAATCTCAAATCAAACCGCATTTTGCCTTTTTTTGTCGCTTACTCACTTATGCTCACTTACTGACATTCTTGTCTAAAGAAAGCAAACAAAAAACTGGACTGCGCTTTAGAGCAAAAATAATTTAACGTCACGTTGAAAACTGCGTGACGGATTTTGCTAGAGTTTTCACTATCATTTAGAAATTTTCTTCAGAAAGGTTTATGTATAAAATACATGCATATTATATTTATAGAAAGTAGAGAAAAGTCGATGTTCTGTAATCAAGTTGTAAACAAAATTTTTCGGGCGCTTACATTGTAAACGCTGGCTAAACCTTATGAGATAAATCAACACAATGTACTACGGAATTGTATCTTAAATATACCTTCATAAAAGTCTGCGGTGTCTAAAAGTCTATCTCCTAAGAATAGATACTAATTATATAAATTAGAGTACAGAATGCTTTTGATACAAATTACGCCAAAGTGATTCCTTCGTTGATTTTGACAACGATATTAATCTCGTTCATTAATCAGATAAATAAATCGATTTTGTGAGAAAAGCTTTCATTGAACTGTTCAGGATAAATAATCACTACCAATTACCGCAGATAAAACATATTTTGAGTTTGCATTGCTCGTAAAATAAAACAAGTTTTGTAATGTTGATTATGACGCGCTAAAAGGCTATCTAAACTTAAGCACGACCTGAAGTTATTTGATAAATTCACATGGTAAAGGAGTTAAATGTTGCTGTTATTTATTGGTTTCTTTTTATCTTTAAAAGGTATAAAACAAAGTCATTATCCTTGTCTATCTGTTTGTGCGCTTAATTCATTCCAATGTTCACGAATTTTCGTGCGAATATTCACCATCATTTAGTGAATATATAGGATTTTCCAATAAGAGGTGTTATTTTGATATTCAATCGTAAAAGATCAATGGTTTCGTTGTTTGTGTGGCACGTAGCGCTGTTTTTTTTAAGTAAACGTTGTCCAGATCAATAACATCCAATTCCGGCCATAAAAAATCACTAATCATCTCTCGATAGCGCATTCCATTCACTGTAACTGTTGCTTCAGCCTTATTTTCGAAAAAGTAAGGTCCAATGACTCCGCCGGACCATAAACCGCACCAAACAGTCACACGTTGAGGATAGAGAGGCTTTTCAACAATAACTCTTGGGTTTTTCGATGCCCCAGATGCGACAATTTTGCTTTTTGACGAAGCCACCGAGGTGGAAATGGGCCTCATCACTCAAGATGATTTGCATTTGATTCACTCAAGTGAATTTTAATAATTTCAATGCGTTGTTGAAGCGTGTATCGTTCCATTTTTATCAATGACGTAGTTTCTACTTGTCAAATGTTAAAAAATGACAGCTTCAAAAGTAACATTCACCGAAATAGCGGGCTATTCAAAATAACACCTCTTATTGGAAAACCCTGTATTTCGGAAGTTTAGTATTTATAAAATATACTTATAGAAAGTAGAGAAAATTCGATAACTAGTAGTAAAAAATATATTTTCGGGCGCTTACATTGTTAACGCCAGATAAACCTTATGAGATCATAGAGCTATAATTAGAGGCGCTGCTGTGACCAATAACACGTCGAAACTTGTTATACTATTATAACGCGATAAGCGGTGTCCGTCGACTGGATTCAGTAGTTTTAGTTAGATCGGGGTATAACTCCAATCTAAAATTGAAACCGAAAAATTGTGACGTCATATGATTGCCTAACTATATCCACCAATGAAAAACTCTGAAAGTCTATGGAATAAATTTTCAGAGTTTTTAATTGGTGTATAGTACAATAAGTAAGGTTCGAATGAGAATTGTAATGTCTATATATTGGCATATCTATGTTTTTTAGGACCAATTTGTTTCATACAAAAAGCCCAAACATATCGATCTAGTGAGTGGTTTATTTATTGTTATAGCTTTGGGAGAGTTGGAGGTAAAAAAGCGGAACATACTTTTTAGCTTCATGTCTCATCTAAATTATGATTTAGATCATAATAATGTACTATAGAATTGTATATTTTTGATAAGCCTCATAATCTGAAAACTTTACCCCAAGTCCCCGAGCAACGCTAGGAACACTTCAGCTAGTTTAATTATATGGAAATAGCACCTAATGTAAGTATATTAAGAGTAAATAACTACTCTCACGGACAGTTAACGATAATGTGAGGTAGAAATTAAGTGCTTATTTCTAATGGAGTGTAAAAACTTTACTCTCTTGTCTAAAAGATAAATTACTCGTAGATTTATATTTTAAGTGTTTTTATCGTGTAATTCGAGAAACGGGTATGTGTTCCGCCACCCCGGGAACCATTCATTGTATAACCAAAACCTCTGTCATAGGTCACCTCTTTTGGTTCCCTGCGTTTGGTGACTTAGCAGGGGTATCCGGGTTCATGGTGTGAGGCTTGTCTACCATCTACTGTGTAGCGGACCGACTTGGAGAGACTAGTTAGGAGGGATGAATTCAAACATCCGTTACTCTTGGCCACACTGACCCCCAGATCCCTCATACCTTTTTTCTTCCCCCATCTACCTCACCTACCTTTCCTTGAATAGCCTCCCCCTCAACATCCCCAAAGATGACATAAAAATAAACTGGCTGGATCCAGTGCCACGTTGACCTCCCCAATTGGGTATATTGTGGCTGAAAGAGTGAAAAGGGAAGGAGATAAGAAAAAAGAAGGTTAGAAAGTACCTGGCCATTCAGATTTGGTTACCAAACATAGTTAAGACCATTTAAAGCAAAGTTTCGCATCTGAATTTTGTATTAAAGTGGTTTTTATAATCAGATTAACGCGGCTCTGAATAAACCACATTCGCAACATATCGACCGAGTAATATAGCATTATTGTTACAATTTTTTAACATGCCAACAAAGTAATTTGGTATTAAGTTCGACCTACCAAGGCCGTTAAACGCGACCAGATCAACACTCCGGGGACCTTGGCCCGTGCGTCCCTCGAATCGCAGAATTCTTTCTCGATTTCTTCGTAATGAAAAATGTAATGTACGTACGCGGTGCACGTTTATCAATATTCGTTTCACAATATTTATTATACATCAAAGAATATGACATTAAAACATTCAATCATTCAAAATCTAAGTTTCTCAATAAATATTAACTATATTTAATCAATATATATCATAAATTTAGGTAGAAACGAGTTCCGGTACGATCAAGGGAGTGATAGCCCTTTATCGCCCATCCATGAAGAAGGTTTCCGTTTTTACCTGAAGAGCGTGCTTTTGAAGATATAAGGGCTGGAAGTTTTTCAATGATTACTTTGAAATTTTGATACAACGTTGCATTTGAATACGTGTGTTTTTTTATACTTATATTACATGCCTATAATAGCACCATCTGTAGGACGAACTTTTTTTTTTAAACAGCGCCATCTGTTGGACGTAAAGTCAACACGCGCTATTGTTTCTCTATCTGCGCAGACACACTAAGCCACAGCAACATGACATATCATACACAAAAAACATATCTTTATTTTTGTTCCATGCTAACTCAACACAGTGACTATTCAAGACACTTTTAAAAAGTGATATAAATTCATTAAAAACGATGAAAAAAAAATTTTTTTAACCTAACCTAACCCAACCTACTTAACCCAGTTAATAAAGTTTTTTTCCTCACTTTTCATGACTTTAAATAACTTTTTAAAGATGTGATTAATCATCATTTTGATATTTATCCGGTCACCTTTATTGTATTATCCAACACACCTAATTTTTGAAGAATTTAAAGTATTAAAATTGAATGACCTTGTCCAAAAAAATATAATAACTCAAATAATAAAAGAAAAAAAATATCACAGCTTTTGAACTGAAAATCGCACTCGTCAAAAACACATATTTTCAACACAAAAATGTAACACCAGTTTTGCTCAACATCATTACATATATCTGGGGAAAAAATACTTCAACAGCCTACCCGAAAATATCAGAACAATAGAAAACGATAAACACCTACTAAAAGCAATTAAAGAGAAGTTCAAAGTAAAATTATGAAGCTATCTTTTTAATTAATTATTAATTTTAATATTCATAATTACAAACACTAAGGACGGGTTGTTTCGGAGAACTTGAACAATTCTTCAAATTTAAAAGTTAATTTTCAAGTTCTGTGAAATATATTTTTAAGTTCTGTTTTTATTTCAGTTCTGTCAAGCAACTAGCCTATAATGATATAATAACAGAGTTTGAATAGGACTTTCACAGAACCCGTAAATGAACGTTGAAATTTGATGAATTGTTCAAATTCTCCGAAACAACCCGTCCTAAATATTCTTCATCTTGATGCTCACCACCCTTCTAGAAACAAGCGCCAGCTTTTATAGAAGAGGAACATTAAAAAATCGAAAGCAGTGAAAACTAATTATATGAATTATTTTAGTTAACATTATCGATTATAACTTGTAAATTGATTAATAATTTAATAAAAAAATATTAAAAAGATAAAAATAAAATTATTTGTGCGAAAACATTTCATTACTCAAACCAGCTGAAATTTACCCGGCGTTCCTGGGAGTTATTCTTAAGAGATAGACGTATATCTTTTTTACTGTTCTGTAGGCCTTTTTGAGATATACAATTCCGTGCTAAATAATTTTTAAGTATCTCCTAAGGTTTACCTAGTGTTAGCAATGTAAGCGTAAGTAAAAAAAAAAATTTCGAACTAATTTCAAAACATCGACTTTTCTTTGTTTTCAATAAATATAATAAGCATAATATATTTATTAACAAACAGAAGCGGATAGCGTCTATGTTTTTTTTCCATTATTATCGCTGTCCGAGCTTGGCAAACAAGAACCACAAATGTGGGACATTAAAACCATGGTAGCCATGATAGTTTGAAACGGGTGACGGCCATTAATACAATGTTTTAAATTATTAATAAATAATCATATTGGAATGCCACCATAGACAGTATCAAAAATAGAAATATATAAATATTAAAATATTTTGTGAATAATTACAAATAATAAATATTATAATTAAATTAAACGTTAATTTAAAAACTAAAACTGTTACTTTGTGTCCGTTGTTTTGCTTGAGTGACGCTACAGTATTCGCGATATTAAAAAAAAAACAGCTTTGTTCGGGTAATTGAACCGCATTACTTTCCGATCAAGTAATTATTCATAGAAATATACTTTTGACATTATGAGATTTAAATTGCCGATCTAATGTGCTGGATAATGTGCTCATATTTCAGAATGTTTTTTTTGTATATCGTTGTTTTGATTCAGAAATCTTCCCATATCATCAAAAGTCTTTTTCTCTCAACTTTCACTTGTAACTTAACTTTTTAAAGTTATTTGCCTTCTGATTTATTATACATACTACAGACCTATTCACAAAATGTAATTCTTCTATTTCAAATTAAATGTATGGTTTATTTGTTTTTTTTTTTCAATTGGGTTTGAATTTGTTTTTGGGGTGTTATGTCGTGTTGCGCCAACTCCTTCTTTAGCCAATGTTTCGGACAACGTTACAGTGTCCATCATCAGCCCTGCCATCATCACATCTGCCCTGATTATGGACACTGTAACGTTGTCCGAAACGTTGGCTAAAGCAGGAGTTAGGGCAACACGGCATAACACCCCAAAAACAAAAATACTTTTAGCCGTGAAAATCTTAAATCATATTTGGGTTTGAATTTATTTGAAATTGGGTCAGCATTAAAAATCTGAATATTTATATTGACTATTTAGTGATACAAAATTGTCTGTGTTTAATTTTTTATGTAAGGTATAATATTGCATCACATTTGTTTATCACAGAACTTAATGTTTTCTAGTCGGTCTTAGTTTATTAGTTAATTCTAATTAACAATTATCAACGACACGCAAGAGAGTTCGGGGCCAATCTAAA
The DNA here is from genome assembly GCF_061612785.1 of Hesperophylax consimilis. NCBI lineage: Eukaryota > Metazoa > Arthropoda > Insecta > Trichoptera > Limnephilidae > Hesperophylax > Hesperophylax consimilis. Next base: position 4,088,618 of record NC_142857.1, read on the forward strand.
TAATCAACTATCAAACAAGTACACTGCACTTTTTGTGTTCCCAAGGTTATATCAAATACTTTGCATGAAACCTGTTTAAAATACTAAAATGTTACCATTTCTATTTCAAGGAGTTTTGTAGTCTACCTGCTCAAAATTTACAATGTATTTGGAGCAGAGGTTTTGACGACCTCCGTGACAGAGCCATATGCGCATTGGCACGTGTCGAAAACCCTGCTTTAGCAAATGCACTTTAATATAAATTATATTACGAACAGCATACTTACCTTAGATAACAGGGTGACAAGGTCGGCGGAGTGACAGGATGACAGAATGACGCGATGGCAGGTTGACAGGAAGACAGAAAGGTAAGATGATAGGGCGAAAGGTGACATGATGACAGGACGATATGGTGACACGATGACAGGACGACATGATGGCCAGATGGCAGGATGACTGGATGCCAGGATGACAGTATGACGGGATGACAGGATGACTGGATGGCAGGATGACTGGATGGCAGGATGATAGAATGCTAGGATTACATAATGACAGGATGACATAATGACAGGATGTCATAATGACAGGATGACATAATGACATGATGACAGGATGACAGGATTATAGAATGACATGATGACGAAAATTATTACCAAGTAGGTGTCCCAGTGGAAACGACCCAGTGGTAGGCGATGAAAAGGTGGATGAAATCCGTGGAAGAGAATTGGAGCAGGACAGGAAAGACTTGGGGAAAATTTGAAGCCAATGGCAAGAGGCCGCATACAGTCGAGGCATTTGTACGGGAACCAAATTATGATATTTTAACCTAATTCAAACATTGCTAACCCTGAGAAATACCAACATTTCAGAATATAAACATTGCTCGTGTAGACAATTATATATAATGACAAGATATGAACAATAAATTACTTTCCAACCTTCATTTCCCGTTATCCTTCCCTTCCATAACTTAGTTCAGTATTCAAGATGCCAAAGTTCTACTAGTTTCCAAGCAGTTGTAGCTACTGGATTTCCAAACAAATAATTATGTCGTACAAAACAATTTGTCTTATTCTAATTTACATTCGGGACGAGTCAAGGATTAGATTATTTTCAACTTGTTTTGTTATTGTCTATTGAAAATATCAGGGTCCTCTCAAGAACTCCTTTATGTTTTAACTCTTGTGAGTACTGTAGTAGTCTTCAAGTTTATTTATTTATTTTAATATTTAAAGGTTACTAGCCATTGTTACATATTAAATTATTGCCAATTCGAACGAAGACAGGCTTATAGATCTGTCTATGATTTATAGAAAAGGTCAAAGGAAGGGAGTGGCATCAAATATTGCAAAATAGGCGAGCAATTTAGAGCGAAGGTGGATGTATTAGAAACATGTTGAATAATGGAACATTTCGACAAGAGAAATAATATATCACCTTCCTTTTGGAAAATCATAAATTATTTCAAGAGTGATCTCCCGCAGTGAGTCTGTCCTTAATCTTAGTTGTTCGAAAAACGAACAGGGGTTGGAATAGCCGACTCAAGGGCTATTCCACACAGATAACAAATAAATTAATTATATGGTTTTTGACAGGCGAATGCGGAAACACAATGCGTAACGTTACTTCACAAGCAACTTACCGGTGAAATGATGGTGAAATCTGCATCAACCTCATCTGTCAGCACTGGAACTGAACTGGTGGTTCTTTAGCACTTGTTGTTTTAAAGTAAATTGCGATAAAAATACGTCTTAGGATTATTCCGATTAGACAACCGGCGATCGAGATTTGGCGGGACGAACGGTGTTTTTTCAACTGGCTCGGCTCACGGCTTTCCGTCGTTTCAGCTGACTTGTGCGAACTTAAACTACACAGTTCAAATTCTGACGATACGATTGGTTAGTACACGGCCTGTCAAAAGCAATTGGCGTTACGGAACATTCCGCCCACCAAAATACAACAACGTGTATTTTAAAGAAAATGTAGAAACCAAAAACGGGCAATGCTGTGAAACGTTGCGTGAATGAAGAACAGTGAAAAGAGAGAAGAAAAAGAAAAAAAAATATATGTATTAATAATAATAATGAAAATGATAAGAAAAGAAAATAATGAAAATAAGACTAACGAAAATCGATAAGAGAGAATGCGCCGCGGAAGCGAAGATGATTAGTCACATTGACTAGGCAATGGACATAATTTGGTTAATGGTCTCGTGAGAAGAGAACCATTCGATGTACGAACCGTAGCGATACGCACAACGCCGTCGGGACCTGGGTGCAATTTGTCGACTCGCGCGAGAGGCCAGTGCAAAGGGACAGTATTTTCGAGTCGGATTATCACTACATCATTCATAGACAGTGAGTTGCAATCTTTGGTCCACTTGGCGCGCTGAGTTAGCGATTGGAGATATTCAAACTTCCAACGTTTCCAAAAATCCCGTTGGAAACGTTGAATGAGTTGCCAGCGACTCAGACGGTTGATTTTTAGATTAGTATAATCCTCGTCCGGCACGGAAGTCAAGGGTTCCAAAGTCAAAAAATGACCTGGAGTCAACACGCGTAAATCGTTTGGGTCAGAACTCATCGGGTAAAGAGGCCGAGAGTTTAGCATGGCCTCAATCTGCACGAATAGTGTCGTCAGCTCCTCGAAAGTTAACGTTTGGTTACCGATTAAGCGATAGAGATGAGTTTTAACCGATTTAACCTGAATCTCCCATACGCCACCGAAATGGGGACTCGATGGTGGATTGAAACGGAACTCAATTTGTTCTGACTGTGAAGCAGTCTGCATAAAAGAATTGAGCTGAGTCTTAGCTCCAACGAAATTCGTGCCGCAATCTGAGTGTATGACGTTTACACGACCTCGTCGACCTACAAATCGACGTAGCGCTGCAATAAAAGCTTCGGAAGACAGGTCAGAAGCGACTTCAAGATGTAGAGCCTTGGTGGTAAAACAGACGAATAAGCAAAGATAAGCCTTGTTTATCTTAGCGCCACGATGGTTGCCGGCCTTTATACGAAACGGACCACCGTAATCAATGCCCACAATCGAGAATGGTTTGACCTGATTAATGCGAGCGGCGGGTAGGTCACTCATGAAAGGTTCTAGAGGTGCTGGATTTATGCGATAACATTGTATACACCTTGACAGACAATGTCTGATGGCGCGCTTGGGGGACAGAATCCAGAACTGCTGTGTCAAGAAATATTGCATTGTGTTAATGCCTGGGTGACAATGTTCTCGATGTACAGCGTCTATCACAAGAGAAGTAAGCTTAGATTCGCGAGGAGGTAGGGCAGGATGTTTATGCTCGAATTCAAGCCCAGATCGTGATAACCTGCCACCCACCCTGAGCACACCGTGGTCGTGAATGAAGGGATTAAGCTTCCGCATTTGTTTCGACATTTTTTATTTTTTTTTATTTATTTATTTATAATGTATTACAAAAAATATGGTAAGTAACACATTATTCCCAATGAGTTGAGATAAAACTCATTACGGGAAGTACAGACACATAAAATACATTTTACAAGGATATTACACTTTTAAAAAAATACAACATATTGAAAAGGAAAAGAAAAATAAATAAAAAAGGAAAAATACTTTGTTAAGAATAGAGATTTTAGAAATACTGAGAGACATCTATACACATGAAACATAGTAAACCAACATATGAAAGCGAGCGAAAATTCACTGGTTTAAAAACATTTTCAGGAAATAATCTTTAAGCGTTTTAACTAATATTTTTTTGTTAGTTACTGATTGCTTTATTTCATTAGGTAATGCATTGTATTGTCTATATGCAATATATTGTAATGAGTTAATACCAAATTTTGTTGTGTGGGTAGACGATGCTAGGTGTATTAGATTTTGGGACCGTGTTTTGTGCTGGTGTATGTCTGAATTAAATGCTGGTTTGATGTTAGTGTGTGAGGATCTATGTATGATTTGTAATATTGTACAAGTGATATTGTATTTAGGTAGAACCGTAAAAGGAAGTATGTTTGTCTTTAAATATATATCTTTGATATGTATATCCCACGGTAGACGGTAGATATTCCTTATTGATCGATTTTGAATCACTTGTATTTCTGATATTTGTTTTTTAGTAATAGTGCCCCAGATACTAACTAAATAACTCAGATGGGAGTGAATCATCGCATAGTATGTGGCCCTTAGTAGAGATGTAGAGAGAAGACCTTGGAGTCGGTACAGTACGCCGGTTATTGGGGATATTTTAGATTTCACATGCTCAACATGGGAATTCCACGAAAGTTTAGAGTCTATTAATAGCCCTAAATATTTCGTGACTTCTATATTTTGGAGCTTCTCAGTTCCAAGTGTGATATTCATTGGCACATAATCCTTATTACCGAAAGTTAGGTAGTGCGTTTTTTTTATATTGAGGCTCAATTTATTAATACGCAGCCAATTAGCTAGAATTGAGACATCTACATTCATTTGAGACTCCAGGTCACTCAGGCTTGTACTGTGATAATAGATTACAGTGTCATCCGCATAAAGTTGGAGGTTTCCAGAGATACCACATTTAGTTATGTCATTGACATATAGCAAGAAAAGCAGAGGCCCAAGAATTGATCCCTGTGGCACTCCACATGTGATTTTACCTAAGCCACTCGAGACACCTTTGACTTCAACAAGACAAAATCTATCATCTAAGTAGCTTCGGAGGAGATTTAGGGGCTTCCCAACAATTCCCAAATATTCCAATTTCTTTAAGAGTATTTCATGATCGACCGTATCAAAGGCTTTTTTGAGATCTATAAATATGGCTGCCACATATTCACCCTGGTCTATATACTGTTGAAGGTTGGAGATAAAATCAAAGGCGGCACATTGAGTACTAGAATTTTTCCGAAAGCCATATTGTTGTGGTGTAAGGATATTATTCGCAGATATGTATTTTAGGAGTCTATCTTTGATTATGGTCTCAAATACTTTTGAAAAAACCGATAGAAGTGATATAGGACGGTAGTTAGAGATACATGTTTTACAGTCTCCTTTGTGTATAGGTATTATCTTCGCTAACTTTAATTCATTTGGAAACTTTCCCGAGGACAGTGACCAATTAAAAAGTTCTGTAAGGTGACCCGCTAATTCTTCTTTACAAGTCTTAAGAACTGATGGTGTTACTCCATCGAGTCCCGGTGCTGCTTTCAGCTTAGTTTTAGAGATGATCCTCAGTACCTCATCTTTGTTTGTCCTAGCCATGTACAAGGATTGGCAAGCCTTCGGTTCCACAAAAACGGTATTACAGTCATCCGGGAATGACGGAATGGTAGCTGCTAGCTTTTTTCCTATTGAGAGAAAAAACTCATTAAATGCGGATGCTATTTGACTCGGATCCTTAATTACGCAGTCATTTACCACGAGGGATTCTATTTCGTTAGTTGGTTTATGTGTTCGGTTTGATAGAATAGAGTTTATGATTTTCCAGGTTTTAGTGGGGTTATTTTGGTTTTGTTGAAAGCTGTTCGCATAATATTTGTGTTTTAGATTTCGCCTATAATTAGTAATGGTATTTCTCAATCTCTTTTTAAGTGTTACAAGAGTAAGATTACCAGGGTCTTGTTTCCACTGCTTGTGAATCTGGTTTCGTTCTTTGATTAATGTATTTAATTTGGAATCAAACCACGGAGTATTCAATTGTACCCGACTTCTTAATCCTGTTTTTGGTGTAGTTGTACCTGATTCTATTGCCTTTTTAATGTGATAATTGAAACTTTTAAAAGGGTCTTCTGAGTTGCTTAAGTTGATCGTGAAATTGTTATCAAGAAGATAGGATTTTACTGACATACTGTTGATGATAGGTCTCGTAATCCGGGATTTGGTTCTATTATTAAAACATTTTTTTAAGTTGTTCTTATAATCAACAATAAGTATATTATGGTCACTAAGTGGATCATCAATATTCGATATACTAGTCTGAATGTTTTGCCTATTTGATAAGATGTGATCTATTAAGGTGCAGCTTGTATCAGTGACTCTCGTGGGAAATGTTTTGTTATGTATTGAAAAATTGTAAGATTGTAAGATGTTGCAAAAATTTAATGAAGAATGTGTGGATATGGATATGTCAATGTTAAAGTCTCCGAATATTAATGTATCTTGTCTACTTTCGTTCAGTATTTTTTCTAGATGTATTAGAAAATCCTGCATATTTGTGTTGGGTTTTCGATAGATAGCATAGATGTTAACTGGTTTCCTATCACTGCTACTAAGCGTTATACCTAAAAAGGAATTTTCATTTGAGAAATTTTCAATAATTGCACACTTCATAGTATCAATCACATATATTGCTACGCCGCCTCCTCCTTCGTTGGGGCGAGAAGAAAAAACACTTTTGTAACCATTCAGGGAGTAAAACTTTTCCTCTCCAATCTTAAGCCACGTTTCCGTAATGACGAGCACGTGTACAATGTACCGCGAACTTCTTACTTTTTCTTCGATCTCATCAAACTTATTACGGATGCTTCTCGCGTTCATATACATTATTCGTAGACAGTTCGTCACGGGATTATAATTCTCGATGGTGAGGCACTTATGCTCATGTATGTTACACTCCATAATCTATAGTTGCAAGGTCGTTCTTAAGTGCAGCGATGTAGGCCGGGCAGTTGTCCCTATCTCCAGTTGAGTGATCAGCAGGCTTACCAAATCTGGTGCATGTCGCGCAAACTGGTTTGATGGTGGAATTTGGGCAGGACTCACCAGTATGATTCTGTTGAGCACAATGTCCACATGTGGGTTTGGTATCTCTGCAATACTTGTATGAGTGACCAATCATGTAGCATTTGGTGCAGACAGTAAGGCCAATAAAATCTCGGACGCGGCAAATAGTCCAGCTTATAAATACTTTCTCTTGCTCGACTAGAAATTTACGTACGGTAGCGGGTACTGCGTAGATACGGTGACAAGCGTTACCTGTGCGAGCACCAGCCAGGTGACTTAGTTTACAGCCTGCAATAGTTTCTTCAATGTCTTCAACGTTGGGAATACCAGTGAGAGCCATCCTTAAAAAATCTTCGTCGGTCAGGTCCCGGGGAACATTAAAGAATATCAGTCTCGGTAGACGCTTTGACGGTAGTCGGGCCTTCAGTTTGCTCGAGTTGTCGAAGCAAGGTGCATTTAATAGCTTTTGTTGTTCGCCCGTGGTTGCCGTATTGATCAGGATGCCTTTATTTCTTATTTTTTTTATTCCCGTGACCCGAACGCCTAGTTCAGATGGCCGAATTGTATCTTCAATCATTTTTTTCGTACCGTCACTGTCCTTTGTGGCGTCCGCATCCGTTGGAAAGATGCAAACGGCAGGTCTTGGTGGTCCGACGCGATGTCCTTGTTGAGTGATTGGTGGGGGTTGGTGAGCATCATATGGCTGTTTTCGGGCGATGTCAGCAAAAGAGAGGGTAGCCTCCGTTGCCACTGCCACTCTCCGCATTACAGGCCCGAGATCAGACTCTAATTGTATGATTTTTTGCTCAAGGTGCCTTTTTTCCCTCTTCTCGTGGCGTATTTTTATTTCTGCCATTCTAAGTTGTGCTGTAACTGTAGCTAAATCCGCACGCATCGTCTCTCGCTCCAACAACAGCTGAGATACGGATCTGAAAACTTCCGATACGTTTCTAGCGATCCTCAGCTGCTGGTCTTTTGAGACCTTAGATTGCTTCTCTGCTAACACAAGTTGAAGAGCTGTCAAATGTGCTTGGGTTTCATTGAGCACATCTACTCCTGAAGCGCAAGGATATTCCGCTTCGGTGACGTCCGAGCCTTTGGATGACGTAACCGAGCTGTTTTCATCCGCATCCTCAATCGTGACGCACTTTCCTCCTATATCCTCTGGACTAGGAGACATCATGGTGCTTATGTGTCGTTTTTTAGGACGATTCATTATTAAACACTACTTTATAAGGACACATAAAAAAAAACAATGTTTGAAACAGAGTATTAGTTCTGTTCAGCTTTGCGCCTGAAAATTCGTAGGTGGGCAATCGGTCTAGCTCTATGTAAATCAAAACAAAAGTCGCCGTATCGAGTTTTTATATCACGATTTTTTTTATATTTGCACTAATTGAGCACAAATAACTTTAAACAGTTTATCACTATGAATGTATCTACGAAATCCACTATCGGTTTTACCGAAAAGTTTCTGTTTTATTCACGAAATTATCGGATATGTTTTTTTGTAGGTTCTGGATAATTTTATTTAAAAGAAAAAATACACAAATGTATACTAAAAAGTATTTTGCGAGATGAGAGTAATCTCTTTCGACGCACAATTGTCACTTTAAAAGGATTTAATACACAGAATTTAGATAGTTTCGATTGTAAACAAGGGGTATGACAAATTCACAACACAAACGCAACCAATAGGAGCCCTGAAAGGTGAGCTCATAATTAAAGCGGCCAATCCGCGCACTTTATCCGTTGTACACAACACTTTGGTTTGGGATGCAGTGAATTTTATAGTTTATATTATTAAAAAAACAATGGTAAAATGTTAAAAAGTCACTGGAGAACACTACCACGTGTTAAACTTTCGTTGTTTTTAACGACGATTACGTTTTATCTTCCGTCGGATTTATTATAAAGTTGTTTACTATTATTAACGATAGCTTGACAGAGCACGACGCTTCGCTTCGTAGGTACGATTTTATATCTCTATAAGGTTTTATAACCTACATAAGGTTGCCCTTTTTCAAGCGCGTGATATCATCATTAAAATGTACATGTTGAGTGCGTTTAACTACTGTCAAAAGTGAAGTGTGAATTTCGGCACGGTTTAATGGAAGATACAAACGACGAGATTCTTTATTCTGTAGGTTGTAGATGAATCTAAGACAGTAACCGAGAATGCGTTGGATTTTCCGAATCGAAGAAAATTTAACTAGTAATAGGTCCACCAGATTTTCGTCCTGTTGGACAAATAACGATCGAACTCGTTCCTCAGAGTGAAGTTCAATTTCGTCGACATTGCCATCGAAAGACGGCCAAGAATCGGATGACTGGATCAGCCACGAAGGCCCCGCCCACCATAACGTGTTATCGATCAGATCGGCTGGAGATTGACCACGAGAAGCGACATCCGCTGGATTATCTCCAGATGACACGTGATGCCAAGAAGTCCCTTCGAGGGTATCTTGAATGTGACTGACACGGTTAGCTACGAAAGTCTTCCAGCGACACGAAGGAGAACGTAACCAAGCGATCACGATGGTTGAATCCGACCACGCAAAGGTATTGGAGATCGGAAGCAATGGTACGTATAAATCTTTGACGAATTTTAATAGATCTGCTAGAAGAACTGCCGCACACAGTTCAAGGCGAGGCAACGAAATCTTTTTTGTTGGGGCGACTCGAGATTTGGCGCAAACCAAATATATTTGGACTTTATCGTCAACATCCGTGATTCGCAAGTAAACTACCGCGCCATATCCAAGTTCTGAACTATCTGAGAAGCCATGAAGTTGACACGACTCCATGTGAGGGAATGACACCCATCGAGGGATTTTGAACAACTTCAAGAGCGGTAATTGTTTAGTATAACGATCCCATTGACGAACAATGTCAACAGGGGGGGTGTCATCCCACCCAACCTTTAGAACCCACAACTTTTGTACTAGGGATTTGGCGAAAAACGTCAAAGGGCATAGAAAACCGAGAGGGTCAAAAACCCGAGCGACTTCACTGAGGATAGTGCGTTTAGTACACTCGCGATCGAGGCACAGGACTTCGAATGAAAATGTATCATGTCGTGGCTCCCACTTTAATCCCAATACCTTGAGAATGTGAGAGTTATCAACATCCATGGACACCAAGTCATTGAGGCAGTATTCCGGAGGCAGATCGGCGAGTAATTCTGGTTTGTTACTAGCCCACTTCCGCAATTCGAATTGACCTCGTTTAAACAGCTCGATAACTTCGGTTTTCGTTTGTTGAGCTTGTTCTAAGCTGTTACAACCGGTGACGATGTCATCTATGTAAATATCCGAAGTTAGCACACGACGCGCTAGCGGTAAATCATAACCTTCATCTTTGGTCAACTGTTTGACAGTACGACAAGCCAAAAATGGGGCAGAGGAGACACCATAGGTTACAGTGTTTAGTTGGTACTCTTGGATGGGTTCCGACGAATGAAAACGCCAAAATATTCTTTGGAAAGCGCGATCTGGTTCTTGAACCAATATTTGGCGATACATTTGTCGTACATCAGCAGTAAACACTACCGATGGTATACGGAATTTCAGCAAAAGCTCCAGCAGGTTCTTTTGAAGCTTTGGACCAATTCGCAAGGTATCATTTAACGAGGATCCGTTCACATCTGTCGCTGAGGCGTCGAAAACCACTCTTAACTTAGTGCTAGCGCTGCCTGGACGAAGAATGCAATGATGAGGTATGTGATACTTTCCTTTGTGCAAATCTTTTCCAGGAACACGAGTCATGTGACCACTGTGTAAATAATCAGTCATGAAAGCAGAATATTGTTCACGTAAGGTTGGATTTGCTATGAGTTTGCGCTCGAGTGAATGGAATCTGCGTAAAGCGATCTCACGCGACCCTGGGAAAGAGATATCCCTTCCCCTTTCTCGGAAAGGCAAGGATACGATGTATCTTCCCGAAGATCCGTCCCGTGAGTGGTCAGTGCAGTACATTTGTTCACAAAGTTGTTCCTCAGGAGTAAGGTGTGAAGACTGGGGAATGGTGTCTAACTCCCACAGTCGCTGGACCTCTTCGTGAAGCCGGTCCTCGTTAGTAACGATGAAAGATTTCGTTTCGTGAGCAGTGTCCGAACCAACTGAACCTAGAAGAAGCCAACCAAATGCAGAATTGAAAGCTGATGGCTGACGTGAACCACCATTCACATTACCAGGTCTTAGAAGAGAAGAGAAAACCTCAGCACCCAGAAGAAGATCAATCGGTCCCGGTTTGTGACAGTCAGGATCGGCAAGAGGCAAGTTTCTCAACTGATGCCACGATGACTTATCTAGACGAACAGTTGGCATGTTGCCGCAGATACTAGGCAGCGTAAGTGCCTTGATGTTGAAGAGAACCCGTCCCTTAACACCGATCTCTAATTGAATGACTCCCGACGTGGTTGCGGAAGATTGGCCTAAGCCGCTAACTCTCTGAGAACTGGCTTGACGAGGGATGCCTACGAGCTCCGCAGCGCGATCGGTGATGAAGTGAGCTTGACTGCCCGAATCGATCAATGCGCGAAAGGTTTGGAAACGGCCGGATGAATCGCGAATGCCAACATTGGCTGTTGACAATAGTACTATGGACTTGTCTCCTAAATTGGTGAGGACCTGAATTTTAGAGTCGGAAGAAGAAGTCTCCGGGTCCGTAGACGTCGTGGGGTGTTGATGCTGATCTTCCAAAGAAGCATTTTCGTCTCGATGGAGCAAAGTATGGTGTTTTTGCTGACATTTTTGACATGTAAACAAAGATTTACAATCTTTGAGATAATGAGAAGAATGAAGACAATTGAAACACCAACGGTGTGATTGAGCAAACTGTAGGCAATCCTGAACTGACTTGAGTGCAAATACCTTGCACTTGGAAATGGAGTGGTCTTCCCCGCAACAAGAGCACTTCAGGTAAGTAGTGGAGGTCGAGGACCTATTTGTTTCAGACTGTCCTTTCTTAAGATCGCAAAGAAGCGCTGAAGTGCGTTTTTTGGCAGCCTGATTAAAGTTCCGTGCAAGAGGTTTGTCAATAGTACTACTATCGCGAGTCGAAAAATGTAAGTCTCGTACAAGAGCTTCGCATTTGTTGTAAAGAAACTCTTTGAGTTTCAAATATGAAGGCAGCTCGGTAGGAGATTGCAGTTGTTCGAATGCGCATCTTGTAGGTGAATCTAATTTCGATAGAATTAAATAACAAAGCACGAAGTCCCAATTGTCCGTTGGGAGATCCAATTCCTTTAAAATTGTTAAATCCTCGTTAAATATATCGAACACGCGACGGAATTCAAAAGGATCGTTGGGCGGAAAATTTAAATTTAGCATTTCCCGCCAACACGTAAAGGCGAGTTCACGCGCGTTACGATAGCGCGCGATTAATCTTTGATATGCTTCAACGTAGTGAGCTCCTTGTACTGGAAATGTCCGAATTAACCCTAAAGCTTCTCCAGATAAACATGAGAACAAATACTGCATGCGTTCGATGTTGGATAAAGATTTGTTTTCATGAATCAGAGCGTTAAACATGTCGTAAAATTCGGGCCATTGCTTGACATTTCCAGAAAATATTGGAATGTTTATTTTTGGTAATTTAACGTTTGTGCACGCATTCGCGGTCTTACAATCGAGAGGCTGACTGGTTAACTCCTGGTAAATTTCGACAATTTGATAATACATCTCGTCAAAGGTTTCGCGAATTTTATCCTCATCAATTTCGTTTGTGTCATCTAAAGCTAATATTTCCGCGTGAGACGTTTCAAATTCAAGAACTATCTTTTCCAGAGTAGTATAATGCGCTAACAGTAAGTTGCACTTAGTTGCATCGTGCAAAGCGCTTTTTGCTATTTCATGTGTCTTGACTAACCTATTATTCGCTAATGTCCGTTTCCGGCGCAATGTTTGAATGGCTGGGGCCATGTTGAATAAACGCGATTGGAAACGTACCCAAAAACGAAACAAAATAAATGATAATAATTTAATCTATTATAATTATATGCGCGGTAGGTCGTAAATACTCAAGAGCTAGGTACCTACCTAATTACTGTTCGAATTGATTATTATTCAAAATTTAAGAAACATTCCACAGCACTATCCGTTTTGGCATAGATAGATTATAATCTTAAAGTTCCCTAGTTTCGGCACCAAAAATGTTCGAAAAACGAACAGGGGTTGGAATAGCCGACTCAAGGGCTATTCCACACAGATAACAAATAAATTAATTATATGGTTTTTGACAGGCGAATGCGGAAACACAATGCGTAACGTTACTTCACAAGCAACTTACCGGTGAAATGATGGTGAAATCTGCATCAGCCTCATCTGTCAGCACTGGAACTGAACTGGTGGTTCTTTAGCACTTGTTGTTTTAAAGTAAATTGCGATAAAAATACGTCTTAGGATTATTCCGATTAGACAACCGGCGATCGAGATTTGGCGGGACGAACGGTGTTTTTTCAACTGGCTCGGCTTTCCGTCGTTTTAGCTGACTTGTGCGAACTTAAACTACACAGTTCAAATTCTGACGATACGATTGGTTAGTACATGGCCTGTCAAAAGCAATTGGCGTTACGGAACATTAGTTTTTTAAATCCTTTACAATATTTTTGCAGCTATCATTAACCCCTTGAGAAATTTTAGGAGCTTGATTCTTCACTGACGACAAACAACGTTGAGTCCATTTTGGGAGATATATCTCTCTGCCTGACACGATTTCATAAAAGTTACGCTATCTCATTTTTTATTATGGCGAGAAATATGATATAGAGGGTGTTAGAAAGCGAAAATATCGCGCTTTTAGTTTCCATTTAAAAATATGTATAAACACAAACATAAACGTGAAATTGAAAAAAATTTAATAATTCGTTGAATTAGCATTTGAAAAATATTTTTCAAGGCTGGCAAATTTGAAATAAATATTTTTACATTAAACGAAAACATTTATGCCAGCCTTCGAAAATATCAAATTGACAAACTTCAATCAGTGTTTAACGCAGCAGCATGGCTTATAACCGGGGTTTCAAAATATCCGCACATTTCAGAACACCTTCGTAACCTTCACTGGCTCAAGTGCCCTGAAAAAATCCAGTACAAACTGTGCTGGATGGTGTTTAAATCCATCAATGAAATGGCCCAACCCTACATCTCTGAATTATGCGTCCCGGAAAACACTGGTCTGAGTCACATCAGCAGCTGTAGGCAGACTGATGGAACCTAAGCGAAAGCCAAATACTAAGTTTGGTGATCGCGCTTTCGGAGTATCTGGGCCGAAGACTTAGGATAAACTCCCTCCGGAACTAAAATCCATAACAAGACCAACAGAATTCAGGTCTAAACTACAAACTTACCTTTTAAAACTGTCATACCCTTAAATTAAATATACCATTCCTGAGAGAAAGTCCAGTTATATACAATTTACCAATTATGTCCTGAATCCTGTAAATAAATTTCGCTAATAAACAATTAGTTAATGTTAATTAAGTGTTAATCTCAAGTGACCTACCAGGTAAGTATTGTACTGTATATTATCTCCATAAATAGTAACATAGTAATAACATAGATCATAAATTTGTACAGCGCCCTTGAGGTAATTTTGCACAAAAAATGCGCCATACAAATCATCCAAATGTAATTATTATTTTTATTAAAAGCCACCAGTAAACGACGTTATTTTGGTTTGCGTTAAAAAATTTAATTGCATATGCCGATTTGTAATTCTAACATCTGAAAGAATTTTTCATCAGCTTTCAATAACAGTATTTTATTTTGAAATACATTCCAAAACAGCGAATTTATTGTGAATCAAATATAATGCGAAAAAAAGTTCCTGGAATCTGTATTCTGACGGTTCTAACAAGAGAAGTGCATTAGAATATATCAGAGGCCTGAAAGGTTAAGTTCAATGAATCAACACGTAATCGATATAAACATAAATAACTTTTTTTTAACAAATAATGACTTTGTTATTGCATAAAATATCCATCAATTATTCGTCATCCTTAGAAAAACAATCAAGGTATGTAATATATTACATAATTGAATATACTTTTGATAAATTAATAGATATGTTTATGGGAGGTGTAAGTACATATATACAAAAATAAAATAATTTTAAACGGCGATGTGTGAACACTATTAAAAGTATTATTACAATAAAAAACTACAATGTTATTCAATATACAAATTAACATAATTCAATCTTTAAATTAGCTACAAACATAATTCAATCAAATTAGCTACAAACATATTTCAATCATTAAATTAGCTACAAACATAATATAATCATTAAATTAGCTACAAACATTATTCAATCTTCAAATTAACTACAAACATTATTCAATATGCACAATTTTAGGGAATCAGCATTATAACAATAGTCAAAGTTTTTTTAAATACTAGATAGTATAGATCGTAAGCTTATAATAAGGGTACAATATATTATTATCGTTCATATTTCAATGTTTCTTTACCTTAATTTTGTGTTTGGACAATAATACATTGTACCATTTCACACCTAAATACAAGTAGTGATTTTGAGAGGTGGTCGTTCTTAGCATTGGGATGGCTATTAGGCCCTTTGTTTTGAATCGATTGCTGATGCTATCCAATATTATACCATAAACACGAGCTCCTGGAGCTCATCTTATGGAGTAGTAGAATAAATAGGAAAAAAAAATATTCATTTTGCATACTGTTATAATTCTGACGTCATGTTTTAATTTAATAATAATAAATAGATACATTTCGATCCTTCCAAAGGCACTACAATTCAGTGAATTCAGATTGATAAAAAAATATTTTAAATCAAGGAGAGGCACGTGTTTGGAAAATGGATCATAAAAAACCGACACGAAAAAAAAATGAAGGAACGTCACTGCACATTCATATTAATATGGTAAACAATACCTTGGGTGGTATGATTCATCTTATAACGTATGAACTTTTCATTCATGAGATCAATATTGCTAAATTGCACAATAATAAATTACACGCACTTAATGTCAAGCAGCTAATATTATTTGATTAATCGACATTATTTTTTTATGAATGCATGTTTGTAAATTGTATAGAAAGTGTCTGAAAATGAAAGTCGAGGCTATTTGAGTACCTACATATTGTAAGATTCTTGCGATGCATATGCATAGAAAATATGTATATTGAAATTTATAAATGTCTGCTACTTGGTAGAAAATAATTTACCTTAAGGGTATACGAAACAAAAGTTATAATATTTGAATTCATCTATGGCACTAATCACATTTTTGGGGTAAAAAACACGTTAACGTTAACGTTGAGTCAGTGATTCCATCCTATATTGAAATTGTATTAAACCAAGTATTCAAATTTTGTATGTACACAAGTCTACATATTATATATCAATTCATCTTAATGTTTTAAAGAATTACATGAAATAAGTGTTTTTTTTTCTAAAATATTTTAATTAACGCGGTATTCGGACTCGTTAAGATTATAACTTGTGTTTTATTTACCCTTAAACAGTCTACGTAGCAAAATTTTGTAGACATTCACCGTGCACTTTGATTATCGTTATTAATTTTTCGGTTATTATGCCATGTTGTGCTTCCTTCTTTAGCCAAAGTTTCGGAGAGCGTTATGGTATCCATCGTCAGAGATTTTTTATTTTATAACGCGGTAATGTCGACGATACAGAATTTTCGAATAGTTTCAGTAGTATATTTTTAGCATATATATGTTGTACATTTGGTACATCAAAACTATTGAAAATTTCATTCGAAGGCTTTCTTATGGGTACTTTCAGTATGGTCTTTATGATTCCTTTTTGAATTGTGTTCAGGTTAAGTATATACTTAGATACAGCAGATCCTCATCCTAAAATTCCATATTCAATACGAAAATGACATAAAGCGTAATTGATTTTTCATGTCTTTTTTATTTACCACATTTCTTCGATTCTTAAAGAAATATATATGTTGTATGTAATGCCATCAAATTTCAATTAAACACCAAACCGTGGTTACCTGGTGACTAGATTGATTAAACACAACGAAACCACATATCGCACAGCTAATAAAATTATAATACAATATTATGTAAGGAAACAAAGGTATTCCAAGGTTATTTAAAATAAGTCAACGCCCAGGCATGGATATAAAATGAAGTAAATGGGTCCTTCTGATTCCAGTAATGAACCTTATTAAAACATTAGAAATTGTACCTCCCCTAAGAATGAAAAAATAAATATCAGATCGCGGTGGCGGCTTGAACTAACAAAATTTGTGGTGAGCTAAAAATATTTATTAGTCTTTCCCATCCCTACGCCTAATAAGGAATACTAGCAATTTTGAAGCTTATACCGACCTCCCGGGGTTATCGGTATGCGAACTGTGAACTAAAGTGGGGCCATCTCGGCGCGAAAAATAAATGTATCGTGGCTTTGGGTATTTCTGCCTCGCCGAAGAGTTCCTAGGCATCGGTGAGCACCGTTCATGTTTCGGAGAAATTTCAATACTCTGGTCAACATTCACGCTAAGCGCGTATAGATCATTTATGTTTCCATGTGACATTTTTCGATGAGCAATATGTAATCCGCTCCCACCACATGAGATCAATTATGACACGTGACACAAAGAACGTTAAAAAAAGTTTCAAAGAGTGAAAACTTCATTTAATTTTTTTACTCCAAATTAAAAATATCAGGAAATGGTTAAAGTAAGTGTCATAACACCTGTATACTAGTAGTTATGTGAACAGTGATGATTATTATTCCATCGACAGTTCCTAACGCTCATGCGAACTCTGGCGAAGTAAAAATGTACTATCCAACACAGCTACCATCTTAAACGGTTGACCGGACACCAAACACATAAACAAATCTCACGAGTTAAAACGGGAATTCGATATGCTCAATCAATTATTCATGAAATAAAATAATTGAACAAAATGTTTGGCAAAAGCCAATCTGGTGTACTGTGAGCCAATGCACACAGGATATACATACATTTAACATCCGCCTCCCTTTTTCATAAACCATTGTTATCATTAATATTATATTTACAACTAAATCGTGACAAAGCATAACCCATATTTGATGAATTGTCAGATGGCAGATTATTTACTAAAACAATGGCCAACATTTTGTCGATAGTGACATTGATAGATCAAACGTTTAATTTTAAAATACATTACTAAACGGACATTTAATTTAAAATCTAGATGTCGGAAAGTGTTGATTATTCTAATGATTTATCGACATTTCGGTCATGGTGGTAAATTAATGGTAAAATGTGTTTTGTTCGTGAGATCACTGAAGGAGTCAGAGAGCAGGACTATTATGACACACGTGTAGCTGTCGTCAGTAGATACATTTTAAAAAAAACTTAGTTTGATGGTGTTTCTGTGGTCAATTTTTTGTCTCGAACAAAAATTAAACTTTCAATGTTAAATTGGAAAATAAAATGATTGTAGGAATGTGGCCAAAATTGTGGTTGGTTTAATTTTTAAATTCTTTATATTTCTAGAAAAACAAGCACTTATAAGGGCCGGTTGTTTCACAACAATTGATAAAATTTTAAGTTTTGTGAAAGTTTTATTCAAGTTCTGTTACCATTCCATTATGGGCTAGTTGTTACACAAAACTTAAATAATTACAGAACTTGAATAAAACTTTCACAGAACTTTAAAAATAACTTTAAAATTTAATGAATCGTTAAAATTCTGTGAAACAACAGGCCCTAAGAGTTATTAAATTGATTGAAGCTTTGTTGTTGTGGTTTGTGGTCATTATTATAACTTATAATGAAACCACGTAATCTTTTTCATTATAAAAAAGAAATAGATATAATAACGCAACATTGCAAAGGAACATACATTATTAATATGGATTATTTTATTCCTTTTGATGTAATTCTTTTTTTAAATGGATACTAAAAGTTTTATTTCTTCGTTAAATTTCTTCAGATAGTTAGTTAACTTGTATTATGGCCATCAAATTGAGGAGACATAAGACTCTAATAATGGGTATTTGTTTCATATTAAATCATTTGTGATGAACGTATTACTAAAAACTCATATGTTTCTAAATGGATCTCTACAGATGTAAGTTATTTATATTTAAGATTAATGAAAACAGGACCTTACCACTAAACCACTTTTATATCCTTCTTTTTCTATTCACTTTTCTATTAACAAAGCCTCCCGCCTTTGACAGGCCTACAAATAACCAGTATTATTTTAATTTTTTTGAAAGAAAATATAAATTGGATAGTGCATTTTGAATGTTATTTCAACCTCTATGCTAGGAGTACCCCTGTGTTATGGCTGATGTGTTATATATATTATAATGTAATTTACCATGTATATGTAAGAAGGTGGGTGACGTTAGCAAAAAGCATTACCTGAAAAAAGTTGTTTTGCAATAATAATATTAATCTTCCGTGCAATAACTTTTTATTAAATATGTTTTTTGCGAAGCATCGGCGGCGTGTGTGAGATTATATTATATTCAACTGACAGATTAATGTGCCCGTGTTGTGACGGTCGTTTTTTTACAGTGCTTTAAAACAGAACATGAAAATAAATCATATATTCACGTGGAGTAACCGTACACGGTATCGCATCGCGTACGAGGCGATGTTTGGGACAAATTCGTGCATGGCTCAACTGCACTATTTCCATTTTGTATGATCCAAGTGTACGCGGATAAGTGTATGAAGTTTAGCGATCGTGGTTATGTGAGCGCCTACCCTCACCACTCTATTTTTAAATTATTTTGAAAAAATTTAATATTCGTCTCCTGTTCATTAATCAGGAGACGAAACATTTTTAGAGGTAAATATTCTGCTTTTATTTGTATGTGAGAAAACTCACGGGTGGATCGTATTATACCCAAGAGCAAGCAGATAGAAAGTGAAGTGCGTACACTTACACTACGGTATGCGCATGCTTACCCTTATGGATAAAGTGTGCGCAAACTATATTTACTTGAAATTTTTATATAACTATACCTATACAAATTAAATTTGTACCACCCACATGTAAAAGCCCTCTGGGCGTTAAATAAATAAATAAATAAATAAATAAATAAATAAATATACCTTATGGGGTTTTCAAGCATATTTATAAACAAAAAGTGGAATTAAGTATTGACTTGTTTTACAATCACATGTGTACTTAAATGCTGGAAAACAGCATTAAAGGTGAAAACCTTAGGTGAGACATTGATAAGATATGATATTTTATGTGCTTAAACTTATAAACAAAAATACAATACTTTTTTGTTTTAAAACCACGAGTTTTTAATAAATTTTAGAACCGTCCGGTTTCGCTTTACTCAAGCATCTTCAGGGTACAAATTATTACTAGACAAGAAGTACAAAGTGTGAGCTTAAATATAAAAAAAATGTTGAGGGAGACAACATGATATAAATATAACAAACACAGAGAAATCATAAAATACATTTACATTTGGTGATAACGAGAACTTGGACATTTTTTAAGTGTTTATTGGAAACAAACCTAATATTGCACTACTTTATATGTCTAATTGATGATTAAGAATTGGACTGTCAGTTGATTGTCAGTTGACCATGTCAGTTGATGCTTTGTTTCTCCAGATATATTATTATAATCCATTAGTCTACATAATTATCTTTCGAGTTTTCCCATGTCTTTTGTACTTGTGTAAATGTATTGTATGATTTCTCTGTGTTTGTTATATTTATATCATGTTGTCTCCCTCGACATTTTTTTATATATAAGCTCACACTTTGTACTTCTTGTCTAGTAATAATTTGTACCCTAAAGTTGTTTGAGTAAAGCAAAACCGGTCGGTTCTAAAAATTATTAAAAACTCGTGGTTTTAAAACAAAAAGTATTTTATTAAATATGTCAAACCACAAAGTGATTGCTTTCTACAAAAAATTTAGTCAAATGAAAATTAAAAATACTGTTATTAAATATGAATATATGGGTCATATATGACCCGTAAACGCTGCAGGGGTTAAACATCGCCATTATGAACAATTACCTCAACACACACTCTAACACTGTTCGTGTTAAGAATAATTTACTTACTAATTTAATTTACTCTAATGATTTTGCCAAATCAGAATATCCACTAATAATAAATTACAAAGTGGAGATTGGTCTTTTTAAACAAAAGTAAGAAACAAGTCTCTATTTGTACGAACATTTTATAATTTTTTATTAAAACACAAATAACATTGTTTACATCA
Organism: Hesperophylax consimilis; assembly: GCF_061612785.1. Classification (NCBI taxonomy): domain Eukaryota; kingdom Metazoa; phylum Arthropoda; class Insecta; order Trichoptera; family Limnephilidae; genus Hesperophylax; species Hesperophylax consimilis. The sequence continues at coordinate 4,109,508 of NC_142857.1, forward strand.
CTTTATTTCGATACAAAATCTCAACATGTTTCATGAACCAAGTTCACTTCATTAGGAGCACAAGTATACTAAAGTTATAATTAAAATTAGGTCTAGAAAGAAGAGGTAGAAGGAGCGGGGAGGGGTAAGAGTGGGGGAGGGTTATTCAAAGTAGGAATTAAAATGTCATTAGACGGGAAAGACCGGGTAATTGGGAAAATATTTAAAATGGGGTTTATAAAAAATTTTTGTTTATTAATAATATCTGCTTTCATATTCACGTGTTTTCTTATTTCTAGGATTTCAAAATTATTGATTTGAGATACCTTGTAACCAGAATGTAGTATTTTAAAACCTGAATTAATATCGAAAGTATGGTCGTTATTTAATAAATGATCCGCAAATTCTGATTCACAGTTTCCCTTTAAAGCCCTAAGATGTTCTTTAATTCTGATCTCAAAGTTTCTATTAGTTTTTCCTATATAAAAGGAATTACAATCATTACAGTTGAGTTTATAAACACCTGATTTTTTAGTTTGACTATCAATATCTTTATTATTAAGAATATATTTTTTTAATTTGTTATTCGTATAAAACGCCGGTTGAATAGTGAAGGGGATGTTTTTATTTATAATTTTGGAAGTATCATGCCATCACAAAGTGAAAAGCAGTTAGAAGAAGTTTTCTTCGAAAAAAAATTAACATTTTATAACTTTAAGACACCTGACCCGGTAAGACAAGAAACCCTGGGTTTGATTACTAGTTGTGACTGTTGTAAATTTTTAATTTTCTGTGTCTTGTCGTGTTTCATGTTTCGTTTAGATTTATTATTATTATCTTCTTTAATGATATAATTTATAACTTATTCACTTGAAAATAAATCCCAAGACGACTCAATATATACCGATTTCGTAAAAGCATCCGAAAAAAGTAAACCATAAAATAATTTTCAATACAATTAGAAAAACGCAACATTCATTTTAATAATGTGTAATTCGAAATGGTGACCGAATAACTCATCAAAATGATAATTCAACACACATATAAAAAGTGTTATCAAGTTATGAAAAGTGATGAAACAAAACTAGGCTAAATAGTTTTTGTTTCGTCACTTTTAATGACTTTATATCAACTTTGTAAGGTGTGTTGAATTGTCATTGTGAGGAGTTATCATGGATCCATACGAAAAAGAGGGTAAATTATTGGAATGGAGAAAGATGACACAGTATCTAATGCTAAAAACATTGCAAACTCTTTGAAGGTTTATAAAAATTATATTTAAATGTCATCCTACCTATCCCTCCAAAATACTATTTACTAAAATTAGGGTCTTAGATATTAGCCAGCTATTCATTAAGACAAGCTTATGCTACATACGAAAAAATGACTTGCTAGTGGCTCCTCAACACCAAGTAAACACCCGATTTTCATCAAATCTGGGATGCGTGGTCCCAAAAACTAGAACCACATTCGCTCAAAGACAATTCTGGTTCATCGCCCCTAAAATATACAACGCGTTGGACAGGGACATAAAATCAACTAATACTATATCCCTTTTTATTATACGTGTCCAAAACTGAATATTTGAAAGGGGACGAGCCTTTTTTAAAGAATACATGAGTTCCTAACTTTTAAACCATTATAATAAAATTAACCATGTATCTATATATTTATGTGTGTATGTGAATACACATTACGTTTGTGTGTGTTCATATATAGATGTGTATGAATGTATTTATATATGCGTGCATGTATTCTGTGTATGTATATATATATATATATAGGTCCCACAACATTTATTGCGTCCGTGCGTAAATCCGTCTTTGGGCGTCCAGCACTTCTAGTTCTTTTTTTTAGATTGTTTTTGTGAATATTGCACTATGTTTTACTCACGATAATCGCTAATATCATATTTTTTTAATATTCATAATAATGCAGGTTTTGATGTTTATTACACTCTCATACATTTCTAGCGTCACGTACATACTCACGTCCGGGTGTATATTTTTTGTATATTGAAGGTTCCTTTTAATATAGGTTTCACGTCCGTTCACTCTAATTTAATTGTTACGTCTGCCGTATATTGCTGACTATTCTAATAAAGGTTTCACGTCCATACTGAATAATATATTCTTGCGTCCGAGTGTATATTATTTGTTTGTTACATGGCGTTTTGAAGGTCGATTTAATTTTTACGTCTTCCGTATATACGGCCCTTAAGACTCTTGGATTTGTTTTGAGAGTTTCAAAAGGTAAATTTAGGCCGTTGTTATGCCCCTTATATTATTAAACCCCTTAGGATTACATGACTTATTCTGATATGGGAGATATATTTCACCTTAAAAATAATTAATATAAATATTGTTTATTTTAATTCTTTAATATATCGAGACAAATAGATATGTATAATTTTTGCAATCTTTTCTTTATTTTGAATATCTACTTATGTGAGACTTCTTATCATTTTTATCAATGTATCTTATTTTATTATACGCTTTTGTTGTAACATTTTTTTTTCATTCTATTTTGTTTTCTCTATTGTTTTAATTTTGAAGAATTTATAATAACTGCGATACTCAACTATTAAACTAGAATGTAAACGTCTATTAGGTGTAATAAATAAATTAACAAATAAATAAACAACACAAAATATTTCTTACTTTTCTAGTGAAGTTTTCACGTTCATAGTGAATTAATTAATTAATTACAGCTTCTGTGGCTGAGAGATAAGACTCTCGACTCGCAATCCGAAGCCCGTAATCTGACGGTCAAACCCGGCGTGCGCAAATAAATTTTTATTTGTTTGTGTTATTTCACAATTAATACATTAAACATAATATAAAGTGTGTTTGAAGCACGTTCCAGAGTGAAATATACTCTCAGTATCGCCCTGGTGTGTGACCACCATTCCGAATGGAAACGTTATTTCCAAGCTTTTGCCGTGTTTGGTGACCAGATATAAATAGCCAGGTACTTTTCTACATTTCTCTTCCTCATCTTCTTCCCCTCCCCAATAACTTCACCCTAGTACTCAGATTGGAGATGCCACAGTCTCGCTGTTCCAGACGGGAGCGGTTGAGACTCTTGTGCGGTACATAAAAAATATATGTATATATATTTATGTTTTATTTTTTTGACATCCAGAAACACACCAGACCTGACAACAAACTGTCTATTGATAGTGAGAAGTTTGAATGAATATCTTGTTGCACCTTGTATACAAACGTACCTACTGGGCGCAGGCGTGCGACAATTTTTTTTACAACGATATCCTTAGTAAAAATGTATCATTTCATAACGCGCCAGTTCGCTCCATTGCAGAGGGCGGTCGGACATTTTTAGGTCGGGATATCAATTTACCGTCCACTGTAAACCATCTTACAAAAATGTCCACCCGCGCAAGGCGCTTTTTAGTTCTGAGTGCTAAGTGGCAACGTTGTAAATGAACTGAATGTTGCCAAATCTGGCGTTTTGCTTCACCAAGGACTCAAACAATACATAAAAATGTACAAATTCGCCAACGGCCATGGGGACGCAATACTATCGACGAAATGCGTGGACGCAGCACGGCCGTCGTTATGTATACAAAATAATATCTACTCGTGATTGGTCACGAGGATACAATACCATCGACGCAGAACTTCTGTCGTTACGTATTCAATATAATAATATCTGTTTTTATATTTAACTTAATTAGTCCAACCTCAAATTGCAATATTTTAATTAATGAGTTAAACTTATTAATACCATTAAGTTCAAAATAAAAATATTTATTTTTATTTTTATTTCTTAACATCTTTAGTGTTACAATATTTACAACATAATATTAAATAATATTTAAATCACTTTTCTGATAAGTAAGATGCTTGTGCTTAGGAGAGGAAAACAATATATTTTTACATATTTATATTGCAAATATTATTACAAAAACTATTAATAGCCTTACAAGAAAATACAATAAAAGTAATAAAAACAGGTTAGTTATAAATAATACCAAGGAATGATAAGCAGAAACATAATATGTGGAGTTTATTAAGCAGAATTGATTTGAAAGTACCTACACGGCACACACGCTCATGTAATCTAGTAAAATAAAAATGCTTGTCTTAGAAGAATATGTTCAACATATGTATAATAACATTCTCTCTGATTCTATCTTCGATGTAACCAAAATAAATATAAAAACTATATTAAAAATGTATTAAACGTGTACCAAACTGCATAAAATGTTATTATATTATGTAATGACATATATTATGTAGTATTACGTTATAATAATCTTCTGTTTTAATAATCTCCTGTTATAATAATCTCCAGTTAAAATAATCTCATGTTATAATAATCTCCCTCTTGAATAACGTTATATTTTTTAAAAAATGAAACAATACTATGTTTTAAACCACTTCATATTTATTTTATACAATATTTGGGTTCAATCCAAACCGGTCGACGAAATATAAATAAAAATAAAGTGGTTTAAAACAAAGTATTTGTTTCATTTTGTATAATGTCAAGCCACTAAGTGTTTGCTTTCTTCGATAAATTTAATATTTTTTAGTTCTTGTAAGTATAGTTTTTAAATTTTTACATACATAATAGAATAGAATATTGCGGAAATCTGCAATTGGTTTCTCAGTTAGGTAAATTACACGTGTATAAATGAACCACATTGTAAACTGTTGATTTCCCTGAAATAATATAAATAAATAAATAATTTAAAACAATAAGAAAATTTATTAGGTGGTATTAGAGAATTTTAAAATGTTTTTTTTTTGTAACTGTCATAATTTTCCTCAGATATATCCAGGAGTAATTTATTGAATAATTTTATACCGTTAAATAAATAATGATGTTTTGCTGTTGTAGTTCGAACTAGTGGTACGGTTAGTCCTCCAATATAAATAATTATTTAGCTTAAAATTAATTATGGAATATTATTTTTATCAAATAAATCTTTATGTAATTGAAGTTCTTAATGTACGAGTATTTTTGTCATAAATTTTTGTGAGAAGGGGAACCGGGAAACCTTGGAAAACATTTATTGTTGGATAGTTATATGGCTTTTTTAAATATGATTTTTATTAATATTTTTTGAATTGTCACAAGTGGACGTAGGTATGATTTATACGCACCCCCCCCCCCCGCAAACCACGATTTCATATTGTAGTAGTGTAGAATGTGCAAGTGCAAAATAAATACCTTTAAGTATTTTTAATGATACAGTATTTCTAAGTCTAAAAAACATAAAGATGAGTTTTCTCATTCTGTCTACTGTGGAGTTTATTTGAATTTTCCATTTGATGTTATTATCGATAATTATTCCAAGATGTTCACAGCCTAAGCACCCTGATCAAGTTTCTGAAGGAATCGCTTGGGTACCTACTGGATTATAAGGGTATAACGAGCTATGTATTCGATACATGCGATTATATTAATTGACTAATTATTTAGATTCATTAATTGACAAACAGTTTGCGTTACATATTGGTATTTCGTTAACATTGATATCAGTAAATTTTTCTTTAGCATCGACTACAATTCCACTACTTTTATTTTTGTGATAATTTGTGACATATTGTTTGTAGTTTGGAATACTTGGTATATTTTTATGTATTGCATGCGAGTGTGCCTCGGATAGTATTAAAAAATCTGGTTGTGGACATAATGTTAAATACATAGGTATACCAGAAGTTCGTCCATGTTTCAAATTATACTCCTTATGTTTAAGTGCAAGATTGTTAGTAGATTTATTATATTGTTCTAGATTTTAGTGCATTCGCTGTATGTTTCACACACGTATTCTTCTATATTTTGATTTTTTGTTGATTTCATTTAAGTTAAAGTTTTCATTGCATTTATGAAGGTGTGATAAAATATATATTTATAATTCTATGAATATATTAATAATAATCCTCACAATTTGTGTTACGATATTCTTGCTAGATTTCAATTCATATCTTGAGGTTTTTATTTTATTCTATAAGATTTATTTTATATTCAGATAATATTCGGGAACTTATAAATTGTTTGTTTAATTGACAACAATATTTAATTTAAAATAAAACAATAACTTTGTAAACACCACTTTTATTTTTTATACTTTGTGCCGACCGGGTTTCGCTCCCAAAAAAAAACGCTTTTTCTTTTAAAAAAAACAACAACGGACGCAATACTACCAACGTAATGCGTAAACGCATCACGATCGTCGTTATGCATTAAAAACTACGCAGGATACTTCTTAGTTCTTAGTGTCAAGCGGCATCGTTGTAAATTAACCCAACGTTGCCAAATCTGATGATTTACTCAACCAAACGCTCAAATAATGTATAAAAATGTACTCGTGAATGGCCATGGGGACGCAGTACTATCGAAGTAATGCGTGGACGCAGCAAAATCGTCGTTATGCATTAAAAACCACGCAAGACGATTCTTAGTTCTGAGTATCAAGCGGCATCGTTGTAAATTAACCAAATGTTGCCAAATCTGATGATTTACTCAACCAAACGCTCAAATAATATTTAACAATGTACTCCAAATGGCTACGAGGACGCAGTACTATCGACGTAATGCGTAGACGCAGCAAGACCGTCGTTATGTATTCATAATAATATTTCAACGTGATCGGCCAGGGGGACGCAATACTATCAAAGTAATGCGTGGATGCAGCATGACCGTCGTTGTATATTCAAAATAATATTTACTCGTGATCGTTCACTGGGACGCAATACTATCGACGTGATGCATGGAAGCATCATGATTGTCATTATGAGTTAAAAATAGTATATTCTCATGAGCGGCTACGGGGACGCAGTACTATCGACGTAATGCGTGGACGCAGCACGACCGTCGTTATGTATATAAAATAATATCTACTCGTAATCGGTCTTGAGGACGCAATACTAACGATGTAATGCGTAGACGCAGCATGATCGTCGTTATGTATCGAAAATTATATTACTTCGTGGACGCGGCAAGATCGTAGAAATGAATAAAAACATACACTGCTCGATATATACATCGTGTAGCGAACCTGTCGGCAAAATGTCAAACGTTCAATATTCGTTTCCAGACATTCTGAGACATTTTTTGCTTCCACAAAAATTTTTGCCATACGATTCTACATGGGGTAAGCATCGTTCTGGCCAATTTTGAGGTCAAAACATTGCAGCGTCCGTATATCGGACGCTGTAAGTCGGTGGACGCTGCAATTCTATGGAGTTTTTAGGGGTCGGACGCAACAAATGTAGCGGGATATATATATATATATATATATATATACACATACATATATATATGTATATATATATATATATTTTATTTTTTTTATATATATATTTTTTTGTATATGAATGTATTTATGTATGCATGTATGTATGTCTATGTATGTATGTATATGTATATATATCTGAGCATCTATATATGTGTATGTATGTATGTTTGCATGTATAAAAAACATATATTTTGTTTTATATTTTCCTTAAATATATTTTTTTTTTCTTCTATATTATGTTTTATTTTTTCTTACTACAACATATGGTTTTATTGTAATTTATAGCATTATGACTACCACAACACGGGCATAAGCCTAGTGTGGGAGTTATTAAGTACACAAAAATTGTAATTCATAAAATTCACTGAATAAATAAAAATAAAATAAAATAAAATACATTGAACTTTACGTCTATCGTGTTCACGTAGCAACAGATTACAGATTTGTTCGATTGCTCGACAATATAATAAGTTGTGGCGACGTCCCCCAGGGTGAGACTCTGTCACACATGAATCTCACTATTAGAAACAAATCTCTACTAGTTTCTAGTGATAGATTGTTTTGAGTAGAATAAAATCAAAAGGATATAAATGTGAATAAAGCAAAAGAGTCCTAGTAGCTTGTAACTACCTGGATATCGTACTTCCGAAATTTATATAAAATGTCCTTTTTCAGTCAATACTCAATTATTTCATGCCTTAAATAAAAATATACTAAGAACGTATATATTCCACCAACTGAAACTGCATATTTTTGTTGTTTGTTTTTGGGGTGTTATGCCGTGTTGCGCTAACTCCTTCTTTAGCCGACGTTTCGGACAGCGTTGCAGTGTCCATCATCAGGGCAGATCCGGTAGATCCGAAGATGTGCAACGCTGTCCGAAACGTCGGCTAAAGAAGGAGTTAGCGCAACACGGCATAACACCCCAAAAACAAACAACAAAAATGCTTTTGGCCGTGAGAATCTAAAAACTTACCTGAAACTGCATACATTAAATTTCAATTATGCATCATAAATGCAGTTTAACTTTACGCATAAAACTGTAACCAGAACGCTTACATGTAACTGCAAGATTAATGTATCCATAAATATAATGTAAAATGTAACCGAGCCCTTGATCTGCGATGATGCAATCTGCCACAGACACCGCTGGACCGCATTCTGTTCCTTCACATCTCACATCTCACATGTTCGCTGTTCAATATCTAGAGCAGGTTGAATGCATGTCATATATGCCTGACAGTGGACCAGTTAAATCGATCAAATACCAGTAAAGGCTCATGGACATACAAACTTAGTATGGAAACATATATCTTTTAAATCAGTGATTCACAAACATTCCTATTAAAAAAACCTCTGTATTATTCAATTCTATGTACGTTGCGGTTAAGACCCCGTAGTAAGCTATGAAAATATTTAATAAAACACCACTCGTTTGAAATAGAGCAACAATCTCTCGACAAATGATTTAGTGGCATTTAAAAATACACTCTACATTTTTTTATGACTGTAACATATAAAATAACAGAAAAAAACGCGTTTTTGATAATTTTCGGAGTTTACTCTGCGTTTTTTTCTATCGAAGGAATTTCATATAATTAAAGTTCAGACATACAAAAACGTATAGATATTATCTTCAAAAAGAACGTATATATTTTGGAACTTAAAACTTAAATAGTTAACGTAAAACTTGTTATTAATCTGTATCGATTGGGTATGCGGGGGTTTGTGTGTATTATCAAGATTGTTTATTATGGGGCAGGGCTTTTACAAACATAATTAGTCGAATTTTTACATAATGCAGAAATTTTGAATTTATTTTAATTTGGTTTTACTCTCAGCTAGGATTTTACGTGTATTTTAAAAACAGAATGTACCAAGTGAGCTGGTATATGGCTGATTATATTGCTAAGGAATCCACTGCCCATGGTCCGTTAAGTGATATCCCTATTCCGGTTAGAGACCATTTTCCTATTCTAAAAACTATGTACCAAGTCCAATGGTCTACTGAATGGAAAAAAACGTCTCTAATAAAAGGTCACCAGTACTCATTAATTAAACCTTATATTCCTGTTAAGCCCTGGTTTCACAAATACACTACCATGCCTAAAAATATATATTTCTTCCATAACCCGAATGCGGCTGGGTCACACTTGTTGTCTTAGCCATCTTGCCAGGTTCCACATAGTCAGTTCGCCGTACTGTGATTGTGGGTCAGAGGATACTCTGGACCATAGTTTTTTTGAGTGTCCTATCAATGACCAATTTCCAAACTTCATCCATGAATTGGTAAAACTTGATATTAAATTGCCTACCAGTATACCCTGCCTTCTTAGTCTAAACACTCCTGAAATTTACCATTTGTTGGCAAAATTTATTTATAAAAATGGCTTTAATATCTGACCATAATAATGAATATAAACCAAATTTCTTTCACTTTCATTTGTATTTATTTATTAAGTAAGTAAAGCCAAAATAAAGAATAATAAAAAAGTGAGCTATTTTTAAAGCATGAAATAACATTAAACTGACAACCTAATATATACCAATATGAGTAAAACATGTAAAAGTGAGATAAAAATATAAACTAGAGCAATACTATATACTAGTATAAGACAAATCACTAAAACTACATTACCAACGCTATTATAATTTACAGGATTCAACAAAGTGCTTACGCTTCGACAATTTTTTGCCGGCGCCGACCGCGTTCAGTTCTCCATTGATGCAGTTACCTGCATTTACCCTTCTTTCAATATTTCTATCAGCTGTCCCACCTCTCGTAAATATACTTCACAAAAACAGATAAAACCAAAAGTGTGAAATTCAACTGATAATAACATTAAACCGAGAACAGTATTTCCTGAACAGAACAATGATGCCTTGGTCACATTGAGAACGATCAGCTAGAATTTTAAATTACCTTTAAAAACGCACAGATTACAAAATGTACTGTGAAAGGTTTCAGAATTGTGGCATAAACAAAATTAAATAAATAATCCCAAATCCAAATTTACGGTTCGTGCAGAAAACAGGATAAATTAGTCGAAAGCAGGTTGCAGTACGTTTTAGTATCAATTAGCTAGATAGTTATCAGGCAAAACTCCTAGCAAATTTAACACAACATTAATAAATTAAACTAGAAAGTTAACTGACCATTATTTCAGTAGAAATACAGCTAACTAAAGTTGTAATTTATTACCATTTAAAAAAATTAAACAACTAACTACATGCTTCAGATAGTCGAGACTCGGTTTAAACCAAGCAATAAATTAACTAATTTATTTAAGGAATTTACTCTCAGAATTAATGCGGTAAATAAAGCCTCCATCGACAATTTTTTTACGATGATATTAAGTAAATTTGAACAGCAAACGCATGAGTTTTTTATTTATCGTTTCGTATAATGCGTATTTTTTACGACAAAACATGGTTAATTAGCTAGATCTTTTCTTAAACTTACTGACGATAATAACTGAACTGTTAAATGTTTTGGAATAAAGTTTTATAGCTATCGTATGTTTAATAATTTGTTTATTGAAAACAAATTTTGTCATTTTCGTTAAGACAGGGAGGCAAATATGGAGATTGAGAGAATGGTGAATGCAGGAATTTCAATTAATTGAAGATTATATGCAGCAGTCGCTCATAAAAGGTTTTCAAAAGAAGTAAAGCTTATTTTGTAGTCCATAATGGATTTATGATACATATCAGCCTTAGTGTATGGCAGTGAACCATGAAACTGGCAGACGAAGGATGAAATATGAAAGTTGAGTGAATGCAGTAAAAATGAAATCTCTGAAACCTACATTTTGCAAAACCATATAGGTATTTACAATAAAAGCTCTGTAGATTGATTAGATGTTTGTTGATAGATTATTCAACCAATTTCAAGTAATACTAATTAACCATCATCCAGTTTCACGCAGGGGAAAGCAGAGAGGACGGACCGCCAAACAACTCGGTGTTGGCTCACACCACTTGCCTCATGCTTTATACTTGTTTATCTCCTTAAAAACAAAATAAATCAATTATACGAAAATAACCAAAACATAAAAAACACGCGGTATGAAATCAACGAATTTTTACAAATGCAACATTTGGATGAAGAAACTTCAAAATCATTGCAAATAAAATAAGCAATAATATGAAAAAAATGAGTATTGCTAATGATGAATGAAAAAAAAGTTATTATTTTTTAAAAGATAAACTTATGTTTATAAGACAAGGTGTATTTATGCAAATATTTTTTATACTAAAAATCTCTTCAAATTATTGGCAATCCGGTTAAAAACTGGATAGCAGACCATTAAACTATAAACTTTCAGTAAATTCCTAAAATATCAGAATACGTGTTCATGCACCTGTATTTGCCTTGATAATATACCATGACGAAATGCGAAAATATTAGAACTTTTATGAACACGTGTTTCGATATCGTGATAACACATTTGTATTTTTTTTATTTTTTTTTATTTTTTTTTTTATTTTTTGTCAACAGTGATTCATATCAAAACTCTCGAAATACAATTACATTAATTAAACTTGGTTGATACTATCACTAATTAATTTATAATAATTTTACTGAAACTTTATTAGGAAACCTATCAATTCATTCGTTTTAAGGGTCTGCAATTACGATTCTAACCGTATTACGAATAATTTAAAGAGATTCTTTAAACATTAGCAATATTCAATATTAGTCATTTTTCTCCGTGTGATAATACAAGTCAATTAAAAAAATTAAATCGAAATTAAAATATTTACCAAACAATAGATCAACAGTTCGGGCAATAGTCAAATCACCGAAATAAATGTTCTCTAACCCATTATTGTTACCAATACCAATCTGATTTAACTCTTTCAAATATTTTTGACTCCAGCTTATCGGAAAAAGAACCAATCGAATCAATTAAAATTATGAAATTAAAATGATCACAAAATTTACCAATTGTTAATATAATAACTATCCTTTCTCGACACAGAAAGGAAAGACAACAAGAAATATATCTACACCCTACACGAAGAAAAATGATCCTCTTCAAAAAGTTACAGCATGCCAACTTCCTGATAAAATATTAGTCAATCAGAATATATCGAGAACATGTGTGCTTTCCCTTATATATATCATGACGAAATGCGATATTACCAATATCAGTATTTGTATAAACACGTGTTCTGCCGTTCTCATAAAACATTCTCTTTTGACTGATACTCAGTTAGGATCTCTTTCAATTCATTCGTTATAAGCCTGCAGTCCCATTTTTAATAAGAAAACCACTGATTTTACCGGATTTTCAATAAATTAACAGTATTTCAAACCTGTATGTTTTCTTCGTGTACACTTACTTACTTATGTATATACAGAAGGTTATTAGGTAATTATAGAATGTCTAAAAAGTCTCTCAAATGGTTAGAACGAGTAAATCGGATGTACGGAGAAAGTATTGTCAAGAGAACATAAATCCGCGCAAAAGACGGAATAAGACTTTAGAAAATTCAGGGCATCCATCGGGTTTAAAAAAATGTCATATTGTGGAAAAATCTGCAACATAAAAAATCATCTTAGTGTAAGCATAATCAACAAAATTAGATCTGTTAAGGAGTGTTTCCATATGCACCAGATAGTTCATCGGTACATTTTCCATTGTAATACGGGTAGAACAGGAACAGCATATCTACCTGACGCCTGTGCTCCAAGTTTTGCAATCCGTTTGTTAAGAGGAGAAATCCTTTCTTTTTTTTTTTTTTTTTTTTTTTACAGTATTACCGCACAAGAGTCCCAACTGCTCCCATCTGGAGCCAGTGAGACTATGGCATCCCCAATTGGGGTATGTTGTGAGGCTGAGGGTATTGGGGAGGGGAGGGAGATGGGGAAGAGGAAGGTGGGGAAGTACCTGGCTATTCAGATCTGGTCACCAAACACGGCTAAAGCCATTTCAAGCAACGTTTCAATTCTGAATGGTGGTCTTACACCAGGGCGATACTGAGAGTATCTTCCACTCTGGAACGTGCCGCAAATATACTATATATTATTTTAAATGAATTAATTGTGAAATAACACAAATTAATCAAATAAAATTTATTTGCGCACGCCGGGTTCGAACCCGCGACCTTCGGATCTGTAGTCGAAAGCGTATACCACTAGACCACGCCGGCCGTCTGTACAGAATCAAGGGTTTTTCAAGTATTTTTGGACTCCAGACCAGAGGTGGCTTCCAAATTCAACTCAGTGGGGCGCACTTAAGATTTTGACGAAGTCAACGACTCTAGTCTATGAAAGTATCTTCGGGCCCTATACAGTACACCCAGTACAACTATGTCAAATCCCAGGAGTGCATAAGAGTACGTTGGTAAAAACTAGTCAAGCCATTATTCCAATCGGGGGGCACAAAAGCTGGTATCTTTGCCATCAGAATGGTTTCACGGTAGACGACAAGTCAATACGAGAACTTCACTTCTGTTCGTGTCTTTCATGTCCAATACTCGTATTTCCATATTGTTTGAGCAAGGTCAACGGACGCAAGAACCAGATAATCGACATCTTCATATAATAAATAATCCATTACGGTTGTGTTGACTTGATTTTTTTTTTCTGGCTGTTGTGTGTCAGTAAATGCCGCCGTTTTAAATGTGAAATTAAGAGGAGAGTGACCTTAATCTATACGATAAAAGCTGTCTAATTCGGAATTTTGTGTAGATTGTCATGTTGTCTCACACGGAAAATAGTAAAATTGCGATTCTTATACACCTTTGTTTACGTTTTTTGGTGTTGAATAAGCTACTGAAAGTAAAATGTCTCTATCTTCGATTCTGGAAAATTTCGATTAATTATATTCAAATTTATGAATTTCAAAAGAATTATGCTATATATTTAAAACATTATATAGTTAATCAAAAATACTAATTTCAGTTCTGTGTGTTAGGCCTACGCGAAATTTGGATCACTGAACTCATATATTCTTTGAATTTAAGAGTCATCCTCAAAATTTAATTTAAGTGTCATTCTTAAAATTAAATTTAGTGTCATCCTCAAAATTGAATCTGAATGTGTGAATAATTCAGAGAAGAAAAATGTGATATAATTGGAATTTCCATGTATTGGCAAAACTGTAATTAAGACAGCTGTCCATTTATAATGGCGTATGTTCAACACATGAAATGTTAGTTTTATAATAATAATATTTGGATGATTTTTATAGCGCCGTTTTTGTGCAAAATCACCGTAACACATTTACTAAATGGACTATTGCTCACCACGTTCAAATTGTTAAATTCTTCTAAAGCAATTAAAAATTTGTACAAACTGTGTAACGACGTTTACTGGGATATTATAGTCAGTTAATCTTCCTACTGCCAGCTGCCTACTGTGGCTGCTAAGATCATACGATTTAAATCTGTTGGATTTTTGTGAGGTTTTCTGAAGAATTTCATCTACGTCAGCAAAACTGCAACGTTTGAGCACCTAAAAACTAACATCCGCCAAGTTATTGCCGAGAAATCCACTGAAACTCACGAAAAAGACATTAAAAGTTATCTCAAACGAATCAACTGCTACAGAAGGTCCAGAGGCCGCATTTTCCATGATTAATTGATGATAACACATATTCGATTAATAAAAAATATATATATTCTGTTTATTTTATATATATAAAAGTTGGGGAACTGAAATTAGATCACACTTTACCTACGTATGACACAGTATTATTTAAAAAAAAGTACTGTCCTTTGTTTTAAATAGGTATTTCTTTTGTTTAAATTTCGTAGTGCTTATCTTGACAACTAGTAACCGACTAGATTTACTAAAGCTATTCATTCGAAAGCTTAATTTCTAATCGTCTCTCTAATTTGTCAAGAAAGTCACTACAAAAATATTTTCTAAGCACTTACAGCTTCACAAATCCTACAATAATTATTATATCCCGTGATTTTTCATGGGTCTGGGCTAGGCAATTAATGTTTTAGTAAACATTGCTAATTGTAATTTTAATTAACGGATACAATTAATACAGTATTGAGATCTAACCATGACCTTTTCAACTATGGCACGGTAAAGTTCATGGCTTGTGTGGAACAAACATAACTAGGATTTTACATAGATATATTATGTCGTAGGTCGCAACCATAAAGAGTACATAAGTCAACCTACATCTGTCGCAACTACCGTTGTAAGCAAACCTGAAATGCTTTCAATTGTCAATGATACGAATGGGTTTCTTTTAATACGATTTAAAATGAGGTTGTTAAAGTAACATGTGGATTTGGTTAAAATCATAATTTTTTGAATTACTGGAAAATGTAGGTAGAATATAATAATAATCTTCAAAGATATGTTTTTTTTACAGACTGACTACATCTATAAACATACTGAGTATTCGAGAGTAAAGTTCACTTACTTCGAGAGGTGATTCTACATGATTGTAGAAGTAAGAAAGATAATTCATATTTTTATATATTTTAAAATATTTTGTTCATTAAAAAAATTCAACTTTTCAGGCTAAAAACTTTCTATTAAAAAGTCGTAATTTAAAAAAAAATTATCTTTTTTACTTGTACTACCATGTAGAATGCCCTACCGAAGTTAGTGCATTTTATCCCGGACACCTGGACTTGACTGTAGTTTGATAAAACCCTTCAAGCCACAAAAAGAAAATTTTACAGAGACGATGAAACCGAAGATATACAGTATTTATATGGGTAAAACAGAGATCTTTGATTCGATTCCTAGTTCTGACCATTTTCTTTTTACTTTCTGTGTTTTGTTCTGTTTCATGTTTTTTTTAGTATTTTCTTCTCGTTCAATGAATATTTACAATTCATAAAGCTGATTAAATATCTTGAAATTCATACATATATGAAAGTGGTTATTTGTTTTTCAAAATTTTCATGAAAAATATTGCAATTCAATTTATAATCTTGAGAGATTTTGAGGATTGAATAATTTCATCTACCGTTTTCTCGAAATAACCTTAAAAAGATGTAAGAATAAAATAAGTTTTTAGTATTAAAAATGCAAAAAAATACTTTACTGCGTTGTACTTTGAACACTATTCTATTACGAAACCACTGAAAATAATATTCCCAAATAATGTGGCATGAAGGGTTTTACCAAAACACAGTCAATATTATATTGGAAGCCACTTCTGGTCTGCAGAAACCTGAAAAAAACATTGTTCATAGAGCCCCTATCTTAACAATTTGATTTTCACTGGAACAGAATAGATGGTGTATGCATCCTACACAAAAGTCCCAACTTCTCCCAACTGTCTGGCGCCAGCGAGACTAATACCTGGCTATTCAGACAAAACACTGCTAAATTATTAATTGCCTCCTTTCACAGGGGCGATACTGAAAGTATCTACCACTCTGATATTTTATGTTAACACGAAATCCAAACAATCAGTATTTTTCATCGTTTCGGCGCTGTTGCATAGTTAAGAAACACGTTAAACGCGTGCACATCATTTGCATACGACTGTCGCACAGTCATGTGAACGATTTTCAAGTTTTTTTTTCTCTTCCTTTTAAGACTAAGATTCACTCCTTCCTATTCTTGATACATGACACGTATGATATATGACATAAGTTAAAAAATATAGTTAAAGAACCAGCACAACATTGTCTAACCATTCGTCGCCAAATGCTGTTGCAACCAGGAAAGCCAATAAAGACCACAAGAGAAACTAGAACATCTGAAAAAGATAAATCACACTGATACAACTAGGAATCCCTTAAACCATCGTTTCTCAACCTTTTTAGCACCGCGACCCTCTTAAGACGACATATTACCCTAAAATAAAGTCGGAATCTTAACGACGTAAGTGAAGAAGGCGTCTACAAAAATATCCGACGCGCGGCCCCGGGGTTAGGGCGGACCTATGTTCGAATTTTCCCTAGCAGACCTGGAAAGTTGGTCTTTCCGAAAAGGTTTACATTAATTATTATTAAGCATATTACTGAATTCTCAGATTTTTCTAACTGAATAACCCGGAATGTTAAAATTCATCGTCTAGAAAAATAAAATCTGGTGCTTACCTCTAATTTTATTGTTGAAAAATGATTTACAAATTTTTCAAACCTTTTCATTAAAAATATTTAACTGTTTTATTAATTAAAAATATAAAATAACTTGCATCCGAGACTATCGGTCTGAAAAAATGGTATTAGAGTTACTAATTCGTCGGAATTAATTAAAATGTGAGCCTCGGGCAAACCCCTGTTATTAGATTATTGTGTCGCCAAGTCAAAAATATAATGTAAAAAATCGTGAATATAATTCGTTGAATGTGAAAGACCAACTAATTGAAGTATTGGCTGACAAAACTATTCAACCAGAATTTTTGTTTCAAGATTTAGATAAGTTTTGGCTTGCACAACGATGTTTAGTAACGGATTCTTTGAAAACATTGTTCCGAGAAAATCATCCGGCTCATTTTAAAATAATTAAATTATTTACTTGTTTTTCAAAAAAAGTCGATCCACGTATAGAAAATCCTTTAAGTGAAAATAACCTACACCATTTATCGATAAGTTTTTAGATTTTCACGGCCAAAAGCATTTTTGTTGTTTGTTTTCTCGACAACCAACAATTACACATCTTCGGATATACCGGATCTGCCCTGATGATGGACACTGCAACGCTGTCCGAAACGTCGGCTAAAGAAGGAGTTAGCGCAACACGGCATAACACCCCAAAAACAAACAACAAAAATAAACCATTTATTGATTCATTGATTATCACATAAGTATTCAAATGTCACATAAAATATGTGACATTTGAATATTGTAATTTCCTGGAAATTAATGTGTGAGCTCAACGATAGATCGTACAAGATTAGCTATTTAGCTTACCCTCAGATGGCGTCAGCTAATAAGATAATAAATAAGGTGAAACCCTCAAAGTCGGGGTCCATATAATTCCAACCGCCTGTTAATTAATATATCGCTTCCTGATAAAAAAAATATTCAAAAATATCTTCAAATTATTCGTATTCCTGTTAAAAACGGGATTGTAGGCCATTAACAAATGAATTGATAAGTATCCTAAAAACTTTAAGTAAAATACCAATCTTTTGTCACGATATCTGAACATGTGTTCGTAAAAGTTCTCACAATTTTGCATTTTGTCCTGATATATTATTAAGACCAACGCTGGTGGATGAACACGTGTTTCAGTACAGGAAACGGCTTACAGTCCCGTTTTTAACAGAATGACTAATAATTTAAACAGATTTTCAATAAATCTGTTTAAATAAATTTATCACAATAAAATTAGAAATATTTTGTTGAACCTGGAGTTTAATAGATTAAGAGAATTTGTGAGAAAATCCCGCATATATAACAGTTATAATTTAAAATTCCTTATTTGATAAAAGGAATTTTGAAATATATTTTTTTGAAAGAATGTGACCCCACCCATATCTAATTACGACCCCAAGGTTGGGAAACGATGCTTTAAACAATTGTTTACAACCTTACCAAGTTACTGATTGCTGACTGATTAGTGATAACTTGGTATTTTAAACTTACCAAGTTACTGATTGCTGACTGATTAGTGATCAGTCTAGATGGAAGAACGCCAAGTATTAATGATCGTGTGGCGCCTGACAACGAATCTGCTTCAAACCTAGTTTTGTTCTTGTAATATTTTTTTTACCACACCATTGTACATACATGTGTAGAGCGTAATACTTAAATTATTCAAGATATGCAACACGTGCTAGCATCTCTTCCTTCATTGAACTCCCTTGGGACAGATCACAAATTTAGGCGATACAAGAAACTAATAACGAGGGTTTGCTCTAGAGCTCACATTTTCATTAATTCCGACGAATTCGTTACTACAAGGTTTTCCAATAAGATGTGTTATTTTGATATTCAATCGTAAAAGATCAATGGTTTCGTTGCTTGTGTGGCACGTAGCGCCGTTTTGTTGAAAGTAAACGTTGTCCAGATCAATACCATCCAATTTCGGCCATAAAAAATCATTAATCATCTCTCGATAGCGCAATCCATTCACCGTAACTGTTGCTCCAGCCTCATTTTCCAAAAAGTAAGGTCCAATGACTCCGCCGGACCATAAATCGTACCAAACAGTCACACGTTGAAGATAGAGAGGCTTTTCAACAATAACTCTTGGGTTTTCCGAGCCCAAATGCGACAATTTTGCTTGTTGACGAAGCCACCGAGGTAGAAATGGGCCTCATCACTCAAGATGATTTGCATTTGATTCACTCAAGTGAATTTTAATAATTTCAATGCGTTGTTGAAGCGTGTATCGTTCCATTTTTATTAATGGCGTAGTTTCTACTTGTCAAAGGTCAAAAAATGACAGCTTCAAAAGTAACATCTACCGAAATAGCGGGCCATTCAAAATAACACCTCTTATTGGAAAACCCTGTATAATACTTTTTTTCCAACCGATACACACGGATCCAAGTTATTTATAAGATTAGTAAAAACAGTACCTTACCATTTGTAAAATATATAAAAAGTTTTTCAACCATAAATACAACCTACCGCTAAGTTGTTGTCCAGACGTTGATTTAGCACCTTCACAAAGTATTAATTTAGAATCATCTGAGATTTTAGCAACATATTTATCAGAATCAATTCAAATAAACCCCGCGGAAAGATCCATTTTCTAAACCTGCTAGTACAAATTCGACCGTAAGTCCGTCCAATACGCCTAGCCTCGCGCTGAATATTTATGTAGATGTCTTCTTTACTTACGTTGTTAAGATTCCTACTTTGTTTTTGAGTTTTGCTATGGCAAATTCGACCGCTGGTCCGTCCAAAACACAGTGTCGCATGTTTTTGTTTCATTTATCTGTTCGCTGTTTTGCCTTCTTCACTTACGTTGCTAAGATTCTGACTTTATTCTAGACTATTGTATTAAATATCTTATTATAAGCAATAATTAGTCGTCTGAAATAATCATACAAATTGAAAATATCTCACGAGTAAAAATAAATGCCGCCGACGGGAATTGAACCCGCAACTTCTGATGTCCGATCAGGTGCTCTGGACCACTGAGCTACTTCGGCTTATTTCCAACACCCCAAATAATTCAATATGTACTAGTACTTCACTCAATAATTATAACAACAATGTGCTATGCATAAAAAACTCCAAGGAGCCAGGAATCGACTTTTTGCGATGTATAGCTCAGATCTTCCACCTACTCTAAGGAATTCTCACTTTACAAGGAAGTTCGGATATTTTCAGAGCATTCTAAATCATTTTTGTATTTATGCTGCTATCAAATAAATAAATAACCAAATTGTGTGCCTTTTATTACATGTTTGTGAACCACAAAATTATTCACTTTACAGGCCAATAAATATCTAATCTTTTAATGCAGTCATTAGTGTGAAATCAAAGTGCACTTCCCAAAGATCGTTATGATTTACAATAGATTCCAATGATCTTTTATATATATAAATATAGAACCTCAGTAAATGCATCGACTGCTCCTAGATACAATTTTATAGCGACCTGTGTTATACTGAATTCAAATGCCATTTCCTTCAAGGAAATAAGAACATCGACTAATGAAATCACATTTCATAAACAAGCCGATCGGAATCAAATATCATATGAGTTATCAATCAAATAATATGTAAATTAAATGGTTTGTATTTTTAGATCGATAAATGAGCATTGAAACCGGGTGGGCCTTTAATCACAATATAATAGTTTTTATTTATTGTTTTTGTGTTTAATTCGTAGAACTCCATTTATTTATTTTTAAACTTAATTAAAATCAAATTTTATAATATAATTATTAAGTTCTGCAAGTATTTTTTTGGTTTTTGTTATTGTTACAGCTGTTTTGGAAATCATTTTGAAAATGGCCTTGAAAGCCGAAACAGCTGTAATAATAACAAAAACCAAAAAACATTTGCAGAACTTTTTTTTTTTTAAACTTCCGATTTAGTTGTCCGGGTTAAGTCTTCCCCAAAGGAAAAACTTAACCCTTCCACTCACTTTTCCACAAATGATCATCTAGTCAATCAACATTATGTAAGTGCATTATATAAGCAAAATAAATACAAAACAATACAAGAACAACACGTCAAATCACCAGAGATCAAATGGGAAAATAATTCACCGTCTCCAGATATTTTCATATCAGAGGGTTCGGCTCGGTAGAACTTCTAACAGGGCCTATAAATCCTACTGATCCCTCAACATAAATATTTAAAAAATCTTTTGTTATCCTACATGTATTCAAAATGACCGACTTTTGCATCTTTATATATAATTTTTTTGATAGATCTAATACGCCTAAATTTTTAATTAGAGAGCTAGGTATTTAATAATTATAATAAACAATTTGATTTTAATTAATATTTTTTAAAATTATAGTTTTTATTCAAGCATGATTGTGAGAATGGTGTGTTAAGAAAAACACCAAATTCGAGAAATAATGCGATACAAAATTTTATTGTAAATTTGTTACGAGTAAAATAAGATACGGTAAAAATTGTTTAATGAAAACAATTGAATAACTCGTTCTTAATTTATTTCACTTCATCACTTCATTCACTTAATTCACTTCATTCATTTCACTCACTTCATTCACTTCATTCACTTCATTCACTTCATTCACTTCATTCACTTCATTCACTTCATTCACTTCATTCACTTCATTCACTTCATTCACTTCATTCACTTCATTACTTCATTCACTTCATTCACTTCATTCACTTCATTCACTTCATTCACTTCATTCACTTCATTCACTTCATTCACTTCATTCACTTCATTCACTTCATTCACTTCATGAACTTCATTCACTTTATTCACTTAATTCTTTTAATTTTCTTCATTCACTTCAATCTCTTCATTCACTTCATTCATATCATCCATTTCATTCACTTTATTCACTTCATTCCCTTCATTCACTTCATACGCATCATTCATTCAATTCGCTGCATTATCTATATTCTCTTCATTCAGTTTACACTACATGCACTACATTCACTCCATTAACTTTATTCAGTTCACTAACTTTATTCACTTCATTCAATTGATTTACTCGATTCACTTCATTCACCTAATTCATTTCATTCACTATATTCACTTTATTCGCTATCGTTCAAATATTCATTTGATAAAACCCTGGTGCCTTACCTATCACAAAATTAAGATAGAAAAGAAAAGTACCTACGCAAAATATTTGTGAAATAAAAACATTTTGGTATGTTTCCACTGTACAAAGTTTCACATTATCTAGGACAAGATGACCCTGGAGGTGATTTACATCATGTTTATCTTTTTTTTGAATACGCCTCTCAACCCTTTAGTTCTAAACGATAGCTATGCCATTCGGAAATCTACTTTAAGAGTAAGAACTCACAAACCTGGGTAAAGTAAAAGTTTTTTTAACAATACGTACTAGTTATTTTCAATCTGTCAACATTTGTCATACACCACTTCCTGCATTCTTGCTAAAAAAAACAAATATAATGTTGTCTTAATCAAAGCACAACTTACATGCCTGATATGAAAACAACTTTTTACGAAGTTATGTTATTGATAAAAAGACCACATAATTTTTCAAGGTTACAACAATTTTTTGCCGATTTTTTCCAGCAAGAATCTATGCAGGCAATAGCGTATCAACTTCTTATTCACCGTTGTTGATGGCGGCAGCGAGAAAACGAATATTTTCCGTATGACAACACGCATAAACGAGTCAATAACTTTCTTCCTTGATTTAATCCCGACCTCTTACCAGACCAGTATTAAAACTTCCTTCCTAAAACCTCAACTGCAATCCGCCTCACAACTACGCTCAACGTTTCTAAGGAAGTTACTGTAGGGTTACACATAAAAAAGTGTTGTTCAATATTTTTCGACACAGCAGTGAGACGGACGTACCAAGAACCGAACTAATATTTCTTAGACAAATAATAAAGAAAGGAAAAAACTCCAACCAGAAACGTCGTGAATCGTTGAAGTATCGTTGGACTAAAAAACGTATGATAGAATATGTTTAACACATTATAATATGGAATTGCATACCCATTTAAGATTTTTTTACATCAGAGATGTCGAATAACATGGTATTATTTTTTGGTTGAAAACTAACTCGTGATACAATAAAGTTAATCATTGGTAATGGCCCTGATTGCCGGGACTACTGTCGCAATAATAATTGCTAAAATACTTACAGAATTTAAAAAATAACATTATTCTTCTTCTTTAGGGTGCCAAAAGGGGGTATCTAGGTCTGCGAGCCAGTCTAGGGCCTCAGGTTTCGCCCTGGGGACCTCATCAGTCCAGCCGGGGAATGAATGGAACGGAAATTTGCTGACCACATTCATCGACCACATAAGGGGCCGAAAACCGTCAGGTCTCTCGGGCAAGGGGAATTATTATAACATTATTTAAATTGACTTACTTAAAAAAATTAGAATAATAATTTTTAAAAGGATGCTCAAAAAGTAATTTTATTTTTCAAAAGTTGCCATATTTCATTTCTTCCCAAGGAACTCGTGGTTATATAATACTTATAATGAGAATACCCAACTTACTAACTTCTCACACTCTTATCCAAGGCTTTTGTCAGCACAGCCAATAAATAATCGATAGTGATTTTTTTCTGCTTTGCAATATTGTCATCTGCATAGTATCATATCATTATCCCATTAGGTTAACATAATGTATATGTTAAATAATAATTCTTGACAAAGACGCCATTGTTCTTACGTCTCATTATTCCACGGTAAAAAAACTTCACTCATCAACTTTGCATGTGACGAAATTGCTGGTCATCATTACGTAAGTTATACATGTATCGATGTATGTCATTCACAGGGAATAATTAATCAGGGTGCCTACTTAACATTTAGATAATACAGTTGTAAACGATGCAGAGTCTCGGTGGCAAAATGGGTAGACCTGTTTTTCTTTTTACCAACCGACGGAGCTTTCCGATTATGTCGGATTTCCAACGATCATCCGTTTGCCATAATACCAACTACCGACTGCGAATGAAGATTTTTACAGTAATCTAGGTTCTTTTTATGTCCCAGACTATCCAAAATGTAATAAATATGCTTTTTTAATTTCTCGTCAGATTGGAAAAGTGCAGATATATAGCTCATCTTGTGCACTATCAATGCATGCGCGAAGCGCCTTGAAGGCTAATAAATTTTGCACAAATTTGATCATGCGTAAATTTAATCATGATTCATTTGTGAATACTAATTCGCAATATTAGCGCTACAACATTCACGTATTGTCACTAGCGCGCAGTGAATTTAAATGGATATTTAACAATTATTTTTTTTCTTTATTATTGAGATATTGTGAATGCTGAGGGAGCCGTATTATTTTACAAATTCAACTTAGTGGAGTGAATGAATTATTGCAGTACCCCTATTAAATAATTTGGTACACCTGTCTTGCATACTAGGTGCAGTGTATATTTTAAAGGTGAAATGCCCTGCTGGCAATTTCAGTCACGAACCGCCTCTGCTAGGGATCTCCCGACCCTCGGAAGACGTAAACCTTAATAAACCGCATCCAGTGCAGTCAAAGCCGTTGCGCGTGTATGATGTATAGATGGGACCTAAAGGATTCTGAACTCGGTTAAAGTTGACTAATTCAAACAGCAAAACATATCGTAAAAGCATATCCCTTTTATCAGTTCCCAAAAGCACGTCTGTGCTGAACCAAGTGACTCGCGATGCCGTCGACTGGCTGAATAACCTCGGTATATCACTTTGAGTCTCTCCAAAAACGAAAAAGAAACGCTTTTTTCTGAACAATTTTTTTCCACCAAACCGATAGTGAGAGTGCATTTCAATATAGAAAATATTATCCAGCATTCTCCTTAGTTATTCTACCTTGACAGTGAACTGAATCCCAAGTGAGTAGGCCGTAAGATCCATGTTTGACAAGGGGACTGGCAGCGAGTTATGAAAGCGCCAGTGAGTGTAAATGTAGTGTAAGGGTGACGGAATTATCATTAACACAGTTGTATCTCCTCTGATCAGTAGATCACTTCAACACTTGCATTTTCACCGTGGGATAGCTGCTTGCAAATAGTTTACAAATAAGAAAACTAGTTTCGAAAGCTTACGGAAATGTTATGGTCGTATTATGATGGCTGGCTTAATACTAATTTACTTGCATTTTCATAATCAATAACTGCCAAAACCTTCGCGTAAAAAAAGGTTTGTATTAAAAAAAATGTTACTATACAATTTGTCTAAAGAAATGTCACCCAAGGTGTCACTTTCCTTAACTTTGAACATCACCATCTCAATGACGATTTTTTTTTTAACTTTCTTGAGGTCGGTAGGTACCATAAAAATATTGATTATTCTCATTTGACAGCGAAGTAGGAACTACGCTCATGCGAACTCTGGTGGGATAAAAAGGTAGTATTCAACACGGCAACCATCTTGAACCAAAACTTGAACGTATTCAACCAAATAATTCAACTTCAGTGAAGAACTCCATCTTTCTAACTTACATAAGAGTATATTTTTTTATTGTTATAGTTAGTTTTAATTGTTAAAGTTTTAATTTTTCATATTTATGGGCGTGGCTCGTGATGTCATCAATCACCAGTCTCAAAAGCCTCGACGTATTTAGTTCTTAACGTTAATAATTCTGTAATTCCTACCTAACAGCTAATAGCAGTTTGACGAGAGTACGTCCGGTGACGTTTTTTTAATTTGAACTTTGCAAATTACTACGGCGTAAGCGAATATATTTATTGAAGCATGACTTATTTAAAATAGAGCAAAAATCTCTTGACAGTTAAGTTGCATTTATACTGTCAGTTTTTCATACCTATATCATGTTAAATAAATAAAAAAACGAGTTTTTTTTATAATTTTCGGAGCATACTTTGCGATGTTTTCTGTCGGGGGAATTTCATGAAATTACTTTTATTATGCATCTGAGTGCAGATTATCTTAGAAAATTGAGAATGCGGGGTCTTAATTCATTTTAAGCTGAAATTTATATTACATACTTTTTCTCTTTCATTTCAAACTGCATTACAGTGTTCATCATTTGTGAAATATGACGGACGATGTAAGACTGTATGAAATGCTGCGTCAGACTCTTTTATTAAATTTCTCAGTGAATTATAACAAACAAAAATAACTATAGAAATCAGAGCATTATTTTATTCGCCGGGCTTTTACACGGATTTTTGAGAACAAAATATACCTACTGAGCTATCGAAAATTATACACAAAATATTTAAAGCATGATATAACAGTTAATTGATAAACTGAATATGAAACAATATTAGTAAAACATGTAACATCAACATAACAAATAATGTACAAACTAGAATATGTAATTATCTTATCACAGCACCATCAAAATTATCTCATCACAGTTACATAGATATTCTTGAGTAAGTAATTAAGCTGAAACCCTTATTTGCGAGGTGGTCTTAATCATATTCGTATTGATTATGTTCCTTTTTGTCAGTTTATCCCATTAAAAGTTTAAATATTTAACATATATATCTGAAGAGCTATTGAAAATAAATAATCAAAAAGAATTTTAACAGTAATTTGACAAAAATTTAAGATAACTCGACGTAAATGCGTAAAAAATCACGGGATAGTCAGAGACTTTATTGATTACTAATATTGCGCTGAAACGTGATCCACCATTACCATATTCGACGTTAGTGCGTTGGAGGTCAAATTTGAGTAATTGGAGGTAAAAAGTGGAACCGTTTTTCTCGCTTCGTGTGTCATATAAATGAGATGGTATAATTTTTTAAAAATCAGTTCCATTTTCGAAAATGGCAATAAAAATATTTTTTTTGTTAAAAATATTATTTTAATATACATAGGTAATTCATTGAATTTTCCAAACAGACAGTTCCAATTTTGAAATTGAATCTTAAATTCAAAGCATTTGAATCAAGAGTGCATTGAACTAAATATACAGACAGACAGATGGAATCAAAACCTAAATTGATATTTTTAATTTATGTGACTTAAGGTTATATTTCACAACAATCAAGGTGGGTACTGCAATAAATTCTGCAAACAGACACTTCTAATTTTTAAATTGAATCTTAAATTCAAAGCATTTAAATCAAGAGTGCATTGAACTAAAGA
Organism: Hesperophylax consimilis; assembly: GCF_061612785.1. Lineage (NCBI taxonomy): Eukaryota > Metazoa > Arthropoda > Insecta > Trichoptera > Limnephilidae > Hesperophylax > Hesperophylax consimilis. Next base: position 4,136,871 of record NC_142857.1, read on the forward strand.
TATAGACAGACAGATGGCATCACAACCTAAATTGGTATTTTTGATTCCAAGCTTTCTTTAATGTTCGCTTGACAGCTTTGAGGTTATATTTCACAACAATGGCGCCACAAAATAAATCTTAAGTATTTACATATTATATGCGAGTTATCAGGATTCTACCATTAGTTAAAAAGGTGCGTGCTAAGAAAATGTTTACGACATAACAATAGTTGACACACCTAAAAATAACAATAAAATGGCCATGTATGATGAAATATATTATTTGCGTCATTACTTATATTAAATGCGTATATATTATATTGTAATTTCATCCTTGCGGTAGACATTCATTGTTAAAATCGACGTCTGATCCCAGGAAGTTACTGCCGGAAGAAAACAATAATATATATCTTAAACCACTTTTCGTGATTTAGTACCTAATATTAATTATATTATTAACTGGTTTTCTGACAGAGCTAGTTTGACAATACGCTGTAGGCTGGTAAGATTGTAAATGATGTCATGTTAACTGGTTCAATATAGAATTGTCAAAACTAAAGCCTTAATTACAAGAGCGTGAAATTTTCGGCGAAGATACATTTTTACTATTATTATTAGAACTTCCCGACAACGATCAAGCTGAAACTCAGCAGAGGGACTCGTTGTCGATGACAATGCATTCTATCAACCAATCAAGTATACATACGCGGACAAATTCGCATTTCTCTGAAATTGGGTGACATTACAGCAGTGAATATACGAAATATATGTCGGTTCTACCCAATAAGGATTTGGCTGAGTTGTTAGCACGGCTTACTTCATTCCCTTGGGAGTAAGGTTGAATCTAATATAGGTATACAAAAATATTCGAATGCAATTTTGTGTCAAAATTTTAAAGCAATCGGTCAAGAACTTTCAAAGATCAATGATTTTAAACAAACGAACATTTCCATTTTTATTTAATTAGATAATAAAAAAGAATGAAAGTAGATGGAATGCTGTTGAAATGAGATCCCCGAGGCGTATGTGTGGTAAAACCATGTATGCTCGTGTGAGGAATGTGGAGATCCGCAAAGAGCGCAAGGCTTTCATAAATACTAAAAGTTAGTTATAAAACCGGTTAATTATTTTTATTCTTTGTTTTGAATCAAACAAAGACTTGTTAAATATCAAGATGATCAATTTCCAAATTTTGTGATGTAGCATGACAGTAACAAATTATAAGAATCACACAATTTGAGGCTTACCAACACCTCTTCCATATGTAGGTAACCCCAAGTGGCTCGTTACGTTTGGTGACTTTGTAGGAGTGTCCGGTTTCATGGGGTAAGGTTTTTCAAGTCTTGCGTCTGTCCACCATCTCCGTGGTGGGCCGATTGGGAGAGGTCCGTTGAGGGAGACCCTTTGACCTCTCCTGCCAGACTTTCTCAACCCATCGCCTTGCACTACAATGGTTAGGGATAGATTCATATAATATTCGTCACTCCTGGATTCACTAACCCTTAGATTCCTATCCATTCCCAGAACTTTCTCTCCATCCTTTCCAATAAAAGACCCTTCAGTCAGCATCCCCAAAAATCACCGGCCCTGAGTTAAATTATTTACTTCAAGGCCTCCAGTGAAGAGTTAATGCTTAGTAAAATTTGATTAATGTGAATGTTTTCTTGTCAAAATCAACATTGTCGTTGTCTATTTGAGAGATATTAAATCAACATTTAAATCGGTATTAATGTTGGCGTACATTCATTCATGACACATGGCTAAGACCTTCATAAATTGACAGAACTTAAAACATTTAGACAATTGACGAGTTCTAATTTTGAACATGCAACGATGTACGTATTTCGTTCATGACAGTAGACATAAAAAAATATATCGACATTCTTTCAAAGGATGTTGTATCTTAGTAAAGAAACGTCATTTAAAAACAATTAAAGTTTCTAGTTCGATGACCTGGAGAATGTTTCTTTCAAAAATGTGGTGGTCATCTTTAAGTCTCATAACTTCCCGAACTGTTCGAATATCATAAATGGAAGGAGGTTTGTCAAAAATATAGCTGTCGTAAGCGTAGCAATGAATTGGTGCACATTCAACGAGATCGTTTATGTGCAACAAAAACAGCGTTGGCAACATCACGGATCCTTGTGGAACCCCTACATTGATTTGGTTTAGAGAGGAAGATGAGCCATCAACTACGGTTTGAGTGTGGGATGCAAAAGATATAAGTTGTTGCAACGAATGATGACGGTGAACTTGATGCACGCGCTAATGGGAAAAATATTGTATTTGATAGGCCTCTCTAATTCTTTGACGCGCTTGATGTGATTTGAATAAATGAGATGTCGACCGTGCATTAAATAAAACCAACAGAGAGTGACAACATTGATGACCTCAAACCCGACAGATGTTCAGAACATTATAGCTTCAACTAAATTCTAGGCTATATCAACATTCATGAAATTTGTTAGATAATGGACATTAAAAAATATTTTTTAAAAATCTTTGTTTTAAACCACTTTATTTGATTTGTATAGGTTGACCGATTTCGGTTGCACTCATCCTTCAAGAAGAATCGGTTGACCTATATAACTCAAATAAAAAGGTTTAAAAAAAATTTAAAAATTTCATAATATCAAGCCAAACAGTGTTTGCTTTCTTCGATAATTTAAAATATATTGTTGTTTATAAAGGACTAGGTTTCTTTTAAAAAATATTTATTAGACAATATTATTATTTAATAATTTAATAATAGGTAAGACAAATAATGACAACATTAGAGACAAGTCAGATAATAGACATGACTGAAAAAAAAATCCTTAATTGGGGCACGAAAAGAAATTTAAAATTGAAGAATTTTGGGATGCGGATCATAAAATAACATTTTTTTTTTAAATTTTATAAAAGTTTTAAAGCATAAGTGCATATTATAGTAAATTTTAATATTTATTGGTTGTAGATATATCCAAATAAAAATAGTATTTTATCAGTTCATTTAAAAAACTAAAAAATCATTTAAAACTATTTTACACACAAGTTTTATGTTGGTTTTCTTAATATCCATAAATTAAATTAATGAGATACATTTTTTTAAACGATTGAAAATTAAAATATATAGCTGCTACCGATGTAAATGGACCATTTTACAATAAAAAACAATGATCTCATTATGTATAAATATATAAGTTATAATATACTGCCCAAATACCATTTTGGTTATAATTGCATTCATTATTTATTCATTGATGTTGTTTTTAAAACTTGTATTTTAATTTTATTGTAAATAGCGATTGTATGTTTTTTTATTGTTTCAATTTATTTCCTTTGTAAATTGACATAAATATGCGTTTTAAGTTGAACTAATCTGTCACTCGTGTCATTGATACGCAACCGGTGGTTTTGCTTTTTATTAAAATTAAGAATCATCATTTTTTTTAATTTTTTTATTATCAATTTTTATGTTACCAACAAAATCATGTGCGCTACCCGATTCACTAGACAATATCTGTTCTGAGCCGGGTAGCAAATACTTTTTATTAAAGCGAAAAAATGAGATCTTAACGTGTAGTAAGGTAAACATTGTAATTTAACGACAATAATATACGTTTTTTATTATTATTATTTAATTAGTCGTAACATTATGCACTAACTAAGCATCAGAAATGTTAACTTACTCTGTAAAGAGGTCTATGAATCACTCTTGATTCTAAATTCATATTTGACGTTCACATTAATGACATTAAATGCAAATTACTTAAAACGATGGGATTTATTCACAGAATATGTGAACCTTTCAAAACCTGTCAATAATTCTAACCCTTTACAATGACTTAACTAGAAGTAAACTTGAATATTGAAGCACTATTTAGAATCCATATTAAATCCACATCTTGCAAATATGAAAAAAATTGTAGAACCGTTTTAAAAAAATGCTAATACTGTTATCTTTCAAATGTGGTCTACATAACCATCTTAGATCATACGACGTACGTCTTGAATACGTCAAGATTATTACACTTAAAATTAGAAGGCAACTGACTGATATATTTATGTTAACACAAAATAATTCACGGCCATCTTGATACTGCAATCTTTCTTAGTAATAATGAAAAAAACTTTCCAAATTCAAATTGAACACGCTATAGCGTGTTTCACGTGAATACATTTAACAATAATATCGTATATTTTAGTCCTCTGACCCAAATGTGTCGACTGTATAATAAGATGAAGTGTGCTGAAGTAGACATTTTCTTCGATAATTTATACGGATTCGGAAAAAAAAATCTGCTGTCGACGCCATAGCGTGTTTCACGTGAATATATTTAAAACTATTGGATAAGCAGTAGATTTAAAATTAAAAATTTAAAAAAATAGTGAACAAAAGAGACATCTTTGATCAGTTTTGTTTTTGTAGATTTTGCTCTGCAGGTGAGTGATAATGAATTACCGTCATTTTTGCATTAATCAGATAGATTCTTCCGAATTATATCATTTCTCAAAAGAGGGCACCATTCTGTTTGGTGGATTTAAGACAAAAGGATTATAAATTTTTGTCACAATAATGTGGCAGTACGTTTGGAATTACAATGTGCTAAAACATCATGATTCAAAATTCTACTCTCTTGAGAGCTGGTTGACATATTATTATCTCATAGTGCGAATGCAAATTATTATTGTGCCGATTTGCCGTCTGCTGCCGAATTTGAAGATCATGGAGCTAAACTCAATGCGAGTGCTATTTTTTGGTGAGTCTTTTTTTTTTTTTTTTTTTTTTCGGAATTATTTTTTATTTTTAATAATAAGTTTACATGGTACATAATTCATTTTACATCTTAGGTTTTTTTACTACTCTTCCATTGAAAGCATTTGCTTGTGTATGGAAGGGGAGTGTACATAAATGTTGTTGTTAGTTAGTACTTAGATAATTCATTGTACATAAATGTATGTTTGCTGTAGTATTTTTTTTTGATAGTAGTGAAGGATAATATATTAATATAATAAATTTTAATAAAGAAAGAAAGTTATGGAAAACTAAGGATATTTGTGAGATTAATTAAGTGACAGAAGTTTTTTTTTTCAGAATATTTTTAAAGTGTCTCTTGACAGAGAGCAGTATTTGGGTTTTATCATTAATGCTTCTGATTTCTTCTGGTAGACGATTGAAAAAAGTTCTTCCCTGGTAAGTATAATGATGTTGTGCAAAAGACGTATTTAGTTTTGGGCATAGAAAAACATGTCTAAGTCGCGTTCTGTTTTCATTTAAAAATTGATATTTATCTTTTTCTTTTATAATTTGGATTAATGAGTTTTTAATATATAGGTCTTTAAATGTAGGTACTTGAAATTCTTCAAACAGGCGTTCTGTTGGGTAGTCAAAGGATTTTTTTAATATAATTTTAATAATTGTTCTTTGTATAATTTCAATTGGAAGAAGGTTACATTTATACGCGGATCCCCAACTAATAATAGCGTATTGTAAAGTGGATTGAACTAAGGCATAGTAAATTAAATATAGATTTTTTATCGACAGAAAGTTTCTAATTCTTAAAAATATATATATTAATTTTCTAATTTTTTTTACTACTTGACATATTTGTTCCTTCCATTTCAGATTTTTATCAATAATTACTCCTAGATATTTAATTTCATTTGTTGTTTTTAGTACTGTACAGTTTGATTTGCAATAGTTTTGGCTGTGAATTTTAGTATTATTATGTATGACAATGTTAAAATTTTTAGGAGTATCATTTGTATGGATTGCAAATGGAATTACAAATGTCTTTTCATTATTAAGTGACAGTAAATTGGTGTCGAAAAAATTCTTGAGCGTGTTGATGTCTTCTGTGGCCTTTAATTCTACTTTTTCCCAAGTCTTATCACTTATTATTAATACTGTATCATCGGCGTATGACGTGATTTGACCATGTAAAGGTTGAAAAAAAATATCGTTTACATATATAGTAAATAGAATTGGTCCAAGCACTGTACCTTGGGGGATTCCAAAGCTTGTAATCTCTTGATCACTTTTAACACGATTGATTTTTACCACTTGAGGACGGTTTTTTAAGTAGTCGGTGATCCATTTAATCACGTTGCCTTTTATGCCGATATTATTCAATTTTTTTAATAGCATCTCATGGGATATGCTATCGAATGCCTTTCTAAGGTCAATAAATATACCCGCACATTTTTTACCTTTATCTAATGATTCGTGAATGTATGAAGTTACGTTAGCAATAGCATCTTGTGTGCTGAGTGATTTTATAAAGCCAAACTGGTTTTTGTGTAATATTTTATTATTATCTAGAAAATTTACCAATTGTTTTTTTACTATTTTTTCAAAGATCTTTCCTATATTAGAAATTAGACATATTGGGCGATAGTTCGTTGCTTGATGTGGATCTCCAGATTTGTAAATAGGTGAGATTATTGTGGTTTTGTAGTTCATTGGAAAAATTCCATTTGTTAAACTTAAGTTTATTAAATGAGTGATAGGCTTTATTATGTGAGGTTTCATAGTTTTTAACATGTGTGTCGTAATAGAATCAAAACCGGGAGACGAACCTCCTTTCATATTTTCTATTATTTTCGAGATTTCACATTCTGTTGTTGTTTCAAACATTGAAAGTATATTATGTTTCTGTATATTTTTATTTTTATGGTTTTCTTGGTTTGAAGGCTTATGGATATTTTTCGCAAGATTTTTCCCAACATTTGCAAAGAAGGAATTAAGTATGTTTGCACATTGTTTAGGCTGTATATTGGCATCTATAATTTTTTTATCATGTTCAATGTACTTAATGTTTTGTGTTTTTTTTGTATTTTCTATGGCGAAATTAACAGTTTTCCACATTTGTTTATGGTTATTTTCTGAAGATAATATTTTATTTTTAAAATACTCTTCCTTACTTTTTTTAATATAAGATGTTAATTTATTTTTATATTTTTTATAGAAAATATATGCTTTTTCATCTTGGGGATTTTTTAAAGTTATTTTGTAAAGTTTTTCTTTATTTCTGATAGATATAATAAGCCCTTTGGTAATCCAAGGCTTTAAACATCTTAATTTTGATTTTATGTGTGTTGTTATCTCAGTTGTCGAATTTTTAATGTGTTGTGACATAATATTTTCGAAGTTAGTCGAACAAATTTCAGTATCATCACTGTTTAAAACATTATTCCAACTCTCCTTTTTTAATTTTTCAGAGAGAATAGTCATATCTATTGTTGATTTTTTGGTTATTAAATTATGTTTTTTATGTTTAATATTATTATTATACAGAAGTAAGCATGAGTGATGATCAGTTATGTTAGTTTTCCAAACAATTGATTTTATTTTGTGAAGATCTTTAATGTTTACATTTGTCCAAATGTGGTCTAAACAAGATGGAGTATGTTCTTTTATTTCCCTAGTATTTTTATTTATGCAAGATATAAAATTTTGTTCAGTCATACAATTGATGTATTCATTTTTGTTATTATTTTCTATTTTTTCATTAATATTAACATTAAAATCTCCTACGACGAAGCAAAGTTTATTTTTTAATTTTAATAATATGTATTTGAGGTCATTAATAAATGTAATAATATTCGAGCCATGCGTTCTATAGATAGCTATTAGATGGTATATTGATTTGCCGAGTTTGAAATGTACTTCGATGCAGTTTACTAAGTGTATTGGATGTTCTATTATGTTAACAATACTAAATTTATTGCTTGCAAATATTATTATTCCCGAATTTTTATTGATGTCTAATTTGGTAGAAATATAGTTGTACTCAGGTAAGTGATAAGACGGTGACTCATCGTTTGTAAATGTTTCGGATAACACTATAAAGTCCGGTTTTTTAATTAAATTATTTATTTTTAGAATTAATTCATCTAAATTTTTTTGAGCGCTACGGATGTTTATGTGCATAATAATTATATCATTGATGTTTTTAGAAATAATTTTGTTACACGAATCGGTACATATACATTCATATTCTTGAATTTTAATATTTAACTCTAATTCGTTATTTGAGAAATCATCCATTTAATGCATTTTCCGTTGTATTTTACAAAATTATTTATAAGATTTTTATTCAATGTCGTAGTTAATTCTTTCTTTGGCTAATTTAAGCATGTAAGATCGGAACTTACATGTTTCGCTGTTTGTTCGGTGGTCTACTTCATTCACTTTACTGTTCAAGGAGTTTATTTCTTTCTTCTTGTTAGCTGAGTTGCAGTTAGCGCATTTGGGTGGCAGTTCCAGGGATTTACACTCGGAGATGGGATGATCTTCTGAACAGTGCTTGCATGTTGGTTTATTCATTCTATTGTAGCATTTTTGTGCTGTGTGTCCAAATCTTTGACAGTGGAAACATTGGGTAAGAGGACTGCAGTCTTCTACATAGATTCTCATGAATCCTAGATGAATTTTTTTTTTATTAATAAGATGTAGTCTCATTTCGGGATTTGTTTGTAGTATTAAGTTTTTGCTGTTAGTTTTTTTGTTTGTAATGATGGCCTTAACTTGTAATATTTCTTTGTCTTGGTATTTTTCACATATCATTTTGATGTCGTTGTTTTGTTCAATGATGTCTTCTAAGAATTCTTTTTCGGTATAGTCTTTGTCAAGACCTTTGAATATTACGCATGGATCCGTTTTCAGAAGTACCTCCGCTATTATGGTTTTGTCGACTTCATTTATCTTATCTTTTAATTTTTTTGCGTCTTCTTTTTCTGGGCATGTTATTATAAGGTTTTTTTTTGTTTTTTTAATTTCGCATACTCGAATTCCCAACTGTGAAATTTTAATCTTTTGTATTTTCTCTTTTATTTTTTCAGTGTCTTCTTCTTTTAAGCTTTTAATTATTATAGGAAATCGTTTTTCTTGCGTTTGTGATATTAAGTTTTTTACTGCAGAAGAGTATGAAAATGGGTATTTTTGTGCTTGGTTTTTTTCTTGAATATCACACTTTTCTTGTAATTTAGCTAATTCTATTGCCATGTGCGATATCATTTCCATGATGTTATTTATTTCTTTCATCATTTTTGATTTGGTTTCTTTGGTAAGTTTATTTTCTTCTATGATTGTATGTAGGTCACTTATGTTTTTTTTCGCCTTTGTTATGAAGGCATGCGGATCAACCGCTTCCTCCATTTTTCCAGGTTAAAAATATATTTTCCGTAAATTTATGTATTTATATAATTTGTCTTGGATTGAAGGTGTTATTTTATTTATTTACCGCTTACGGCGCTCACTCGCGTCCAACACCGTTGGAGGTTTGGGCGACACTGTTTTTTATGTATCTTGGTGGCTGGTTTATAAGTTGTTACGTCTCCTGCAGAGTGAATGCAATAATCAATCCATTTTTTTTCATAGGGAATTAAAATATTCACTGATGGTCTGTGTGATTACAAGCCAGATCATCACCAACTATTATCGCCTATTTTAGCCCTTTGACCCAAATGTGTCGATTGTATAATAAGATAGATTGTGCTGAAGTTGACATTTTATTCGTTGACTAATTACAACTAGACACGGCCTTTTCAACTAGAAATAACCCCAAACCAATTTGGTTCACGTGCACATTTATGAAAAGGACCGCGCATTGTGTCGCAATGCGAAGTCGTCACTGTGCATCGCGTTACCTTTTTTATTTTTCTTTGTCTTGTTCTGTTTCATATTTCGTTCAGATCTGTTAGTATTATCAAGGTTTTAAATGTTTAAAAACATATATTATAATATTTTGTCACGGGTATTGTATAATACGGGTCCTATACTAATCCTTTGTTCGTAGGCGTAAAATTTCAAAAAAATTGTGATTTCTTGTTTTTCTTACTTTTTATTCAAAAAATCTTTGCTGCGTATATATAACTTAGTGTCCTGGGTGACCAATGGTTGCAAATCACTGCCATTGATTTTGGTATCGCAAATCAGAGGAAAGAGCTTAATTAGCATTTTTTATATTTTTTCTTGGGATCAATGAAAATAAAAGTGATCTCACGTAGACTTGATTTACCGGTGGTTTATTTACTAAGGTAGCAGTACCGGTTTTAAATAAATGAGGAGATAAATCCATCGAAGAGTTGCCATTGGTGATCTGAATTAACATGCCTTGTCTTTATTATATTATAATAATTTATGTAACATTTACAAAATATATCATTAATGACTGATATTTGTAGAACATAGATGTTAAAATACTTACATGTCAGTTGAGGTCGCTGAAATGATATGTCAATCTCGGTTTTGTAAAAAAATTTAAAATTTTTCAATAGATACATAAATTTGATCTGTAATGTATGTAGTTACCTTTATCGCGCGAGATAAAAGTATATTATAACAAACATACTTAATTGACAGTTTCTTTTTGCTTTTTTTTAATTTATTTTTTATTATATATATTTATAAATATTATTATTTTTTATCTATGCACGTATATATTGTGTTATAATTTTAAATTTTTAAATTTAATCTTTAATAAACTTCTCTATGTTCCCGCCTTTACACACGAGTAATTTAACTCTCGTAAAGGTTATATATTGTATACATATATGTGTTTTACAGTTTTTTAATCAATGTTGCAGGCTTTATTACTCATGATTTTGTTACATATGTATGTATACAAAAACTAAAATAAAAAAAAAAACTAATTATTATGAGATATCCGAGCATATATTTATCAATATTATGGATGATCTACAGTCTCTCGTGTCTAGGATGAACAAGTATGTATGAAGAATGAGTTTATGATGAATGTAAGTAAGTCTAAAGTCATGGTGTTTGAAAAAGGGAGTACGAAAACAGTGTGCAATATAGTTGTGAATGAGGAATACTTGGAGCAGGTGGATGAGTTTGTGTATTTAGGAAGTATGTTTACGAGAGATGGGAAGGCTGACAGAGATATTGAAAGAAGGGTATGTAGGTAACTCCATTAATGGAGGACTGAACGCAGTTCGCGCTAGCAAAAACATGTCCAAAGAAGCGAAGTTAGCAGTCCATAATGGAGTGCTGTTACCTACCCTGATGTATGGAAGTGAGGCATGGAACTGGCAAAAAAAGGATGAATGTAGATTGAATGCTGTTGAAATGAGATCCCAGAGGCGTATGTGCGGTAAAACCATGTATGATCGTGTGAGGAATGTAGAGATCCGCATAGAGTGCAAGGCTGATGTGAGCGTAATGAGTAAGATTAAGAAAGGGACGCTCAGATGGTTTGGGCATGTAGAGCGAACGAGTGAAGAAAGGAGTGTAAGAAGGATATACGATGCGAATGCGAATGGTAGCAGAAGTCGGGGACGCCCGAGGAAGACATGGCATGACCAAGTGAATCAGATACTTGAGTCGGGCCATGTCAAGAGTCAGAATAATAGAAGAGTATGTTTGAGACGATGTATGAATGTGAATAAGGCAAGAAGTGTGTGCCAAGACCGAGGTGTTTGGCGGTCCGTCCTCTCTGCCTACCCCTGCGGGGAAACGGCGTGATGGTTAGATATTTTATATATCAATTTTCCGATCTCGAATACTTTCTCGCTCCCTCGTCGCTTCGTCTCTTACACGAAGAAAAGTAATCCTGTTCAAAGGGGACAGCATGTCAACTTCCTGATAAATATATCATTCAGAATATATCAGAACACATGTTCTTTTACTAATAAACATCATGACGGAAGGCGACAATATCAATATCAGTATTTGTATGAACACGTGTTCGCCGTCCTCATAAAACATTCATTTTTAACTGATACTTTTTAGGAACTATGTCAATTGATTCAAGACCTGCTAAATCACAAAAAGTGGTGAAGAACTTGGGGCAACATATGGCAGTAGTGTTCCTCCCATATTGAAGCCTACGAATAATGACATTTATTTCAATGAAACCGGTAAATTTAAAAAATAACATCATTTAGATTGCGTAGCGCAATTTAAGCCTATACTGGTATTTAACAGAACCTGCAACCTCCCTAATCAAAGGCAAGATCGTAAACCTTTACGCTGCGTAAGCCAGTATTACTGTCGTTCCGCTGCCTTTTCCTTATATTTAATTCGATAATATCCTTAACAGCCAATTGGTAACTGTCGAAAGGAAATCCGCAATCCAGTCCCGGTGCACAAAAGGAAATATTCGACATTTAGTCAATCCCACCCACGAGGCCTTCACAAGTGACCACAGTACTCCGCTATGCTAATTATTGTAGGTACTATGACCGTAACTATGTGCATAGCAACAGCTATGCGGTTAGTTCCCGCTAGGTACCGTGCTATTATTTTATAATATGTAACGTGATCTACGTAATTACTACGTAGAAAATTTCAAGGACTTATGGGTCAATATTTCACCAATAAGATAAAGTTGAACTTCTCTTTCTTATTAACTTTTGGGCAGGTAGAAAGACCAATAAAATAAAAATAAATAACTTATGTCAATTTACTATGCAAATCTGATATAGGCATGAGTAGGTATCTCTTTGATTAATATGTTAGATGTGGTATTCATTATGCATTGTGATTTATCTAATGAAATACGTATTCTGGTTAAAATTGATTTAATCAACTTGATTTAAATTGTAGATACATAATTTAATGGTTTGTTTTATTACGAATCGATAATATAGACAAAGAAGAGAGATATCCGTTAGAGCAGGTATGCTGCCAAGACGCTCACTTTTGCAACACAAATATCAAAAAAATACTGTTCTCGTGTTCAAAGCATTCTGCACATCGCTGTAAAAGTCAGATCTCTGGATATATTACACCCCATTCCATTGACATGAGCTAAAAGTCACAAATAATGCATATCGCAAACTAATCCGCCTACCGAGATACTGCAGCGTTACGTGCACTCTCAGAGCACTTTTCCGCTACCGCGTGGGAAGCTTATGGCGCATACTACGCTAGTACAAAAATACCATAATCACTACCACGGCTGCCTGGATGCAGTCTACTGGATGGCTTGACAGCAGATGGGAGACGGTCAAATTTCCTCCACAACTTCAATTTTAGAGGCGGGCTTGGGTACCGCCGCCCCGGGAATCATTTATTTATTTTATCATATATTGGTAGGAATCTGGCGATCAGTGTGTCCAGGAATGACAGACGTACGAATTTATTATTCCCGCTATAATGCAAGCGGCGATAGGTCGAGAGAGATCAGCTGGAGAGGTCAAAAGATCTCCCTGAACCAATCTCTCCCGATCCGACCTGTCACGCGCCAAAACTTAGACAAACCTCACTCCACGAACCCGGGCACCCCTGCTAGGTCACCAAACGAAACATAGCGAGCCACTTGAGGTGATATATGGCAGTACTATTGGTTATGCAATAAATGGTTCCCGGATATTATATATATTTTTTTATATTTTATTATATTATAATTATGTAAGACTCATGTAAATGTTTTATCAAACAACTAGTTTTATTTTGATCGCCACGTTTACCCTTGCAAAAAAAAACATATTTCCATAGTATCGGATACTGCAACCTACGTACAATTAAGCAAACTATTTTAATATTCAAATATAGATCAGCAAAAAAGTCCCAAGTCCGCACAGCCTATATATGGCGCCAGTTAATATCATGGTTGTACAAAAACGATAACATTATATAACACAAGGGAGGCATACCCATTATTAAAAACCTTTTTTGAAAAAAAACTGGTCAGCAAAAAAAAAATACATAACATGTTACTTTTTTAAGGCAATATAAATAGATTGGTTACGAATTATGCATGCTTGCCTCGCAGAGGTGTAGACAATTTAACTTATCAATAGATAAAAAAAAATCTCTTCCTATGGACAAATCTATATAAGGACTTTCAAAAACAAAACGTAGTAACTAGTGATTATATAGTCTAAAAAAGAAGGTCATTCATTTTGATGTTTGTAGCAAATCCATGCAATTGTATATTTTATATGAAGACTTGTGAATTATTCATTCGTTGTAAGGACCAAATTTTAGTATGTGGGAAATATAATATTATTATAGTAGTTGTTTTAATAGATAAAAACTATAGATAATGTTAATATTTTTTTTAATAAAAATAACTGTCACAATTATTTTGAAAAACAATGTAAATATGTAGCTCTGATGAAACTTATAAATATATCGCCTGAAACTTAACCGTTTACCAGTACGCAACTTTGATCTCGTATTATTTATTTTCATCGCGTCATACACTCAACAATTTGTACAAGTAATATCCCTTGACATTTTGATATCAATTGTAAACGCCAAAGAAATTCTTTAATATCCTGTTGGCATCCGATTCGTTCAAAGTGCCAGGCTAAATCATTGGCCAATGAGCCGTGGGCACAGATCATAATTCCTAGAAGTTGGTGGCAACCGAAACATTTCAATTAGATTTGATTCACTGAACGATAAAGTAAAATTAAGGACAAATGTCACAGTTGTTTAAACGCATTACAGTTGATTTCAAACATCCGTCACACCTCAACACACTGACACCCTGATTTCTTCATACCTTTTTCCCTCCCAGATCTTCCTCTCCTACCTTTTCATAAAAAACTATCCACTCAAAATATCCATGACATGGGCCCTGAAGGAAATTATTTTCCTCGAGGCCTCCTGTGTGGTGCTTTCTTAATTTTTCATTTTTCACTAGATGTTGCTCGAACTATGGAAGTGTTCTGAACTCTCAAGATGTGACCTTCCACAAAACATTGCCGAAGCGCTGCAATAGCGAGTAACCCTTATTATTTTGTGCATTTGTTTTTTTAAGTTTTAGATGTAAGTCACTAGTTTTAACTTAGTAGTTCTATTATTAATTATTTAATAGATATATTTGTACAGCGCCCTTGAGGTGATTTTTCATGAAAACGGCGCTGTATAAATTAGCCAAATATTATTATTATTATTATTATTCAGCTTATATTTTTTTATTATTCTTTATTTTGGCTTTCACCCATTAGAGGTGATCTTGGCCATATAAAATTAACATTTTTCTTATAAATATTTCATATTTCATCATAAACATAACATAAATAAACCAAACATAACATAAACATAACATAACGTACTTAACATAAACGGTACAGAGCTGGTAACAGTAGATTATCACAAAATTAAAAAAATAGGAACCTGTGTACAATATAAGTGGGCGCTTTTCGTGATTTAACCAAAGATTTTTATAAAATTAGTAGCGTTTTTTTTAAACAGAACTATGAAATTGGCAATCTTATAAACAAACACAGCACATGGGAGTAAACAAATGTGATTATAAAACATTAACATAACACAAACATACCATGAACACAACATAAACATAACATACACATAACAAGAACATAACATATCATAAACATAACATAAACATAACATAACATACACATAACATGAATATAACATATCATGAACATAACATAACAGGTTCAGCTTATAACAGGCAATGTTATAAAAGTTTTCAAAGCACGGATAGAAACACACATTCGTGAAATTTCCATGGGAATATTACAATTAAGGATATTCTACATTCTAGTCTTTTTCATTTGCATGTAAGACGTGTGAGAAGGAAAAAAAATCGAACTCATTTTAGGACTATCGTCCATGACGATCTCTCTTTGGGACTATCATATGAGCATCAAATACAATATGACATCCCTAGTTAGTGAACATTCTGAATCCTGCATTCAGTTTGTTTGTGTTACCTAGCCAGAAACATCGTGTTAAAACCACTAAAAAACTAAATACGTTCATAATGCATTCTTGACCTTTTACAGCATTCCTCGGAACAATATTTTACGTGATATTATTTTCACCGTAGTCGTTTGGGCGTTAAACTGGAACGAAAATAAGAAGTTAGAATTCAATAAGTAGAAAAGTAACTCGTATTAAACAGCAGTAAATATGGCGTTACAGGTTTGATAATGATTATATATTCCATTAAGATGGAATGACATCTAGATAGCGAGACTTAATAAACATCATAAGACGTCATGCATAATGGTTTTTACTGCAGATTTTCATATTGTACAGGACTTAATAATGTTGTAGTTCACGAAGGACATACGCAAGTAGAAGTGAGAACCACTTACGCAGATATTCTCGTGAACTTTATGCCAGACCACAGGTATTCTAATTGCGTTCGACGCGGGATTATAATATGAATTGATGTCATTATTTATTTTGATAAACAAGAATGCAGTACTACTGGTCGACTAATTCTTTAATTAATAATTTTGGCAATCATGCATACACACGCTGACATATAAGCATTGTTCGAAAAATGTATTGGATTGGATTACAACAGTTAAGTGTCGGTCCTACCTAATCTGGATTTGGCTCAGTTGCTAGCGTGCTTGACTCAAATCCCTGGGGAGGAAACTTCAATCCGCAGTCAAACTAAAAAGTTTTTTTTTTAAATTATTTAATTCTCTTAAAGAAATTATAAAATTTTAAAAGTTCCCAGCAGTTAAGAACTAGTCCCTGGGGTGGGAGGTTCAGTACTCTTAATAAAAAATTTGGATCATGGAAAAAAAACTTTATTTCAAAAATTTCTATCAAAAGCAGAAAGCTTGGCTTGCTGAAATAAATTGTTTACAAATGTTTTTTATTGTTACATTTATTGCACTAATGAATTTAAAATATTTTTTAATAATTAGAAAATTTGTCAAAAACAAATGTATGTGTTTATTTTGTAAATTATTTAATATGTTTACATACATTACATTGATGAATTAAAATTAAATATCTTTTTATACATTTATACATTTACACATTATTTTTCACCATTGAATCCTCAATAAGTATACTGTTATCTTACATCCAGACATTCCAGTCACTAGCTAAGTGTCGGCTTTGAAGGTCAATTCTCTGACAAATCATTAATAAAATAACAGGCTTCAATATTTACCTGCTTCTGGAAAACCTGACAATCGCCATTGAGTTATCCAAAGGGTTAAATGACTAATAAGTAAGGAGTTCCACTTGAAACTACTGCACCTAATTAGGTTAAGTATTCAACTACAGGTTAACTACTCAACATCAACTTTGGTTAATTGATAAACGGTCAACTATCGACTTTACTAATCAAACAGGTTGACCATTAGTTTTCGCGTGGGAGGATTGAGATAAAAAAATGGTGAAGGTTAAGTTTACCTAATTAGAATTAGAATATATATTAATAATATTAATATAATATTTATTAAAACTGTATTAGTAATCGCCCTATTTTTTACATTAGAAATTTTAATGTTTCTAAATAATGCATTAGAAAAACTCTTTGTAGGTGGCTGACATTATTTTGTCACATGAGAACGAGTCGCTTCTGCAACAGGTCGGCTGTTGAATGATCTGCTCTTTGTTTCCTCCTTCCGACAACATGGATCTCTCCAAGACCCATGTTCACTCCTTCCTCTCCCCAAAAATACCCTCCACTCAGCATCCCCAAGATGACTAGGCCCTAAGAGAATTTTTTTTCTCCGGGCCTCCAGTGTTGAGTCAATGATATAGAAAACTCTTATAAGTCGTACGTTATGATGTGAAAGACTGTCCCAAATCGTGTTGAAAAACTACCCTTGTAACATTGCATGAAATAGCTTTAAATATTATTAATTACGAAAACAATTAGTTTGATGGCCTCCTTGGTTGATACGAATCCTGAGGTGGCTGGTTCAAATCCCGACATGCGCAAGGATATTTTATTTTATTCACTTGTGCTATTTCACAATAATGTATTAAAATAATATGTAGTATGAATGCGGCACGTTTCAGAGTGGTTGATACTTTCAGTATAGCCCTGGTAAAATACCGCAAATTGAAATATAAACGTTCCTTTAAATGGCTCTATCCGTGTTTGGTGACCAGAGCTGAACAACCACGTAATCCCCCACCTTCTCCTTCCCCATCTCCTTCCCCACCTCACAAAATACACCCAATTGGCTCACTGGCTCCAGACGGTTGGGAGCAGTTAGGACTCTTGTGCGGTACTGGCATAAAAAACATAGATCTGTACTAACATATTTAAATATTAAATTTTGATGCTTCCTTGTGAAATTTTGCACAATCTCTAAATAGTATAAAATAAAGTCGCTATCCGCACCTGTCTTTTTGTACGCTTTTTCTTCTAAACTACGTAACGGATTTTGATAGGGTTTTCACTATCATTTTGATATTTTTTCCGAAAGGTTTATTTATATAATACATGCATATCATATTTATGGAAAGAAGAGAAAAGTCGATGTTTTGTGATCAAGTCGTAAAAAATATTTTCGTGCGCTTACATTATTAACGCTGGCTAAACCTTATGAGATACATCAAAATAATTTAGAACAGAATTGTATATCTTAAAAAGGCCTACAGAAAAGTACTCTATGGTATATGTCTATCTCCTAAGAACAACTCCCAGCAACCACGGGTACAAAAGGAAAATTACAATTATCGAAAAACTCTGTTCAAATCTCAGGCAGCTAGTCTGTTGTTATAAAAAAATGTCTATTAAAATAAAAATTTTAAATGATTTCAACAATATTCTTCAATAAATTAATTTTACCTTGAGGATAATAAATGTACTATCACACGAAAAGAACTTCACTTGCAAGACCAAGTGTTGTTAATTAACCTTTTTAGACAAGTTGATAAATTACTACGGTGATAAGAGATTGCTGGAATGGAGTACGAACCATAGTTGCTTTAAATTTATGCAACTTCTCAGGTTGAAAATTCCCCATATTTTGTTCACCAACTCGTTGATAGCGTGTTTTAAAATTTGCTTAAAAATAACCACCGTAAAAAAACCTATTTAAATAAAAGTATGATTGATTTTTATCAATTTGAAATTGCTTTACTCGTTTTCACAGCTTTTTATTTTAATATCTTGTAATTTTTCGCTGAACTGGTCAGTGCACTTCCCCGGCAAGGAAGAGGTCCTATGTTCAATTTCTAGATGAGAATGAATCTTTTTCTGTCTTTTCTGTTTTACATCTTTCGCTTGAGAGTCGGTAATTTTGTGTTCAATGATTAAATATTACAATTTTAGGTTTTACTCATTAAGTTATTCCACTATAACAATATTCATTTGTAGAAAAGTCAATAGATGTCAAACATTAACATAAAAATGGATGTATGTATCCAAGACACTAACTAGATTGCATTTCGTTCGGGTAGAATCTTGCAATCAAGATTTACAGCAAAAAAATATGCGTTAAGAAAATGAAGATAATGTTTGTAACTCTCAGTCGAAGTATGATACAGTTAAAAATGACACAAGATTATTTGGTCGAATGTAAGTTATCGTATTGTCATTCAAAGTATTAGTGTACTTGGGACGCTTTAGTGAGTTCTATGATTGTATGTAAGAGTCCGTTATTTATTTTATATAACGGGACACTTATATTGTATTATAATTGTATATTGAGATAGAACCTGCAGACAAGCAGACATGTGGCAGCTTCGTGGGACTATCTATACATTGTCTAAAAAAAAAGTATAATTTTCAGTCAATAAAGTTCAGCTTAATCTAAAAAAAAAAATATCAGCTAAGTGGTTAGAGCACTTCCCCGGCAAGGAAGAAGTCCTGGGTTTAAGTCATAGATGAGAATTAAACTTTTTCTGTTTCACATCTTTCGTTTGAGAGTCGTTAATATTGTATTTAAAGATTAAATGTTTCTTTATTATTATTAGATACTAAAAAAGACAATTACAGAATAATCAATCGTTGTCTGTTCTACTGAGAAAGTATCCCGCTTCAGGGCAATCAAATTGATAGGTTTACTTCATATGAAGTAGGTAATGTAACACACATACATAACCATAAATTCATATCATTGGAGAAATTACTTTTTACATAACATGTGGAAATTAATTTCATTTTTACAATAAAAGAGATAATTTAGGTAAGCATCTTAATTTTTCATTGTTTCTATGATGTTTAATAATATATGTGTAAGAATTATTATTTTACTATATTTCACATCCTGATGAAGCTCGATCGTAGCGAAACCGGTAGATGTAATAATAAAAAAGTCGTGGTTAATAAACAAAGTGTTTTATTTGATTTAATATATAATGTCTAACCACAAAGTGATTGCTTCCTACGAAAAAAAAAATAAATAAATAAATTATTATTTTAACTGATTTAAGAAGTGTAGTACATATTATTAGAGTTTTTGAAGTGTGGTGGGAATTTTAGGTCTAGAGGACATGCAAAGTAAACTTTATTTGTTTTATCAGTTCTATTTATTTGTTAAGACATCGACCAAGTTTCAATATAAAGTTCATAACGTTAGCAGAACGTTTTAAGAAAATCGTTTGTTTGTTTTTAAAAATATGGTTGAATGGATCGAGTCAACTTCAGGTACATAAACTTGTCCTCCAAAATTCAAGCAATCAGAACTCTTATTAGTTTTTCTGCCTTATAGTTAATAAAATAACACCTTCACGCCCTTCTCCCAGTGGTAGGCTGAGAGGATAAACCTCCAACCAATGGTGTCTTGGCACACAATCCTTGTTTCATTCACGAGAAGAAGTCCTTAGAAGGAAAACGGTATGAGGGGTGGGTAGGAATTTGGAGGTCAATGTGTCAAGAAACGACGGACGTATGAAACCATCTCTCCCACTGCGAGGTGCGAGGCGATGGGTCGAGAAAGTCCGGCTGGAAAGGTCAGAGATATCCCTGAACCAGTCTCTCCCGATCCGGCCCTTGCAGTAGGTGGGCAACCGGATCCGCAGCCAAGACCTAGACAAGCATCACCCCGGGCATCCCTGCTAAGTCACCAAACTTATCGAACCACTTGGGGTCTTAGTTATCCAATAAATGGTACCTATACCCGCCTCAGTGTGTTCTTTGCATATGCTTTCAGCTTCACAAATCTTATAATGATTATTTATAACACCCTGGGATTTTCACCGATATTTGCTCGTGTATTATATATATTACACACCTACAATTTATGCCAAAATATAACACGCAAATTTTTATCGTCAAGGTATATTTTTTAAACTTTCACTTTTTTAATATGCTTATCTATACATTGTCACGGACTGATAATATCAGTCTATAAATACATATTCAGTAATCACGGTCCAATAACATGTTATACTTTTATCGACATATATTTTCATCCTGGCAATATTGGATATCTTTACTGAAATGTCAAATTATAAAAATGTCAGGTACACGAAGTAGAAATCTGACATTAAAAACTGCATGGAATATGTTTCGCAGAAATAGTACATACATAATAACTTGTTACACTTTTTATCGATAAATATTTTCATCCTAACCCAACATTCTTACACGGTTGTCACACGAGAACGAGTCGCTTCTGTGACTCGTTCTTGAGTTCTACAGCTCGGCTGTGGAACGATTTGCTCCGAGTGTCCTCCTACCTACAAGAAGGAGTCGAAGTAGAAATCTGACATTAAAAACTGCATGGAATATGTCACGTATAAACGGGACATATCAGACAGTTATTGTCGCATGTCTAAGAGTTTAATTTCTTCTACAGCTTTATTAATCTGCAACAAGTTTGTAAATAAAGTTTTTACAAAAGTTAAATGTGATATTGACCACTTCGATTCCTAGTTGAGACCGTTATTTTTTTTTCTTTGTCTTGTTCTGTTTCATGTTTCGTTTAGATTTATTAATATTATCTTCTTCTTCGATGATATATTACATTGATGGGTATAATCTTCAAAGTATTAAAAAGAAAAAGTTGTAAGTGTATATCAATTGTTTTTAAAAAAATAATTCAATATCAACATTCCTCCTGTCAGGCTACGCTATGCTAGAATATTTGTTCTGCCGTGTGGCATCTTGAACAAGTCGTGGTGACAACTACGGCTGAAGTTTTCAGGCACGTATACGTATGCACCATATTATTGGAATTAAATATAAAGAAGTGAGGAAGGATCTTTATTTTTGTTTCTATTGTGGTTTATTTTTTTATAAATTTAGAATAGATCTACGTCATGTGATCTAACATAAACACCATTTTTAGATTTTCTTTAAATATGCTTAATCTATGATTTTTTTATTCAATCAATCTTTTTAGTGTCATGTTTTCTTTCTGTATTGTATGATTTATATGAATGTCTTTATTGTAATGTAGTTAAAATAAAGATTTTAACTTTTGACGCCTCCGTGGTTGACGGATAAGGCTCTCGACTAGCAATCCGTAGATCGCGTTTTCAAATCTATAAAATAAATTTTATTCGATAAATTTGTGTTATTTCATAATATCCAGTGGAAGATACACTCAGTATCCCCTCGGTGTAAGAGAGACAACCATTCAAAATTGAAACGTTGCTTGAAATGGCTTTAGCCGTGTTGGTGACCACATCTGAATAGTAAGGTACTCCCCCACCTTCCTCTCCATATCTCCTTCTCCTCCCTACCTACCTCAAACCTCCCAACATACCCCAATTTGGGATGACATAGTCTCACTGGCTTCAGGCGGATGGGAGCAGTTGGGACTCTTGTGCGGGATTCACATAAAAAAATTATAAAATTCTTTGTTTGACGTTCACCTTACCTAATTCATTAAATATTTTCTGAATCGATTTATATTTATTACACTTCAAAATGTGTCTCATTGATCTGTTCTTGATAATTTTAAGTTTTTTTAAGTTACCTTCATTACTCAGATTAATAATACTAGACAGTAATGTATGCATGATGCTACAATACATACAACTGGGACAAAACGCGGTCAAAGCCGAGGACAAAGGTTGAGAAACATTTTTTTTTAAATACATATCTTCAACTAATATAATTATCCTGATGAAAGAAGGAAACTTCTCTGAAGGAAAATGTATTAAAATATATTATTATATGCATTATGATATTCAGTGTATTAAATGCAATATTATAATACAATAAAACACTTATTAAACTCCATTGTACTAATTTTGTAACATCATTATAGCTTTCATACTTGTTCATGTGCACCTTTTATTTTTGTACTAATGTCCTGTAAAATACCCATTCTCGCGGAATAAACGTTTGCTAAATACAAACATGTTTTACAACAAACTGTTCGTGTTTATTTTTATTAATATCAATAAAGTTACTAACACATTGCTTTGTAACAACTTTCATAAAAAAAACAAATACACTTATCGTCTTCTACTTACACGACTTAATTTGGAATTAACTCCTTACAATACATTGCACACAAGCTATACAACGCATTACCTAGTAATCTAAAACTTCCGGGAACGAACAAAAAACATTGGCAAAAGCTCTGAAAAGCTATTTCCTCAACAGTTTTATTAATGACTGGCACATTCTTTCTTTGGAAGTCTAAAATAACTTCTGCGTTTATTTATTTTAATGTATTTATGTTGTCTTGTCTTTAATCTAATGTTGTCTTTCCCGAAATGAGTTTTGTAAACAGTAATACATTATAAATTTGTTATCATTTTGTAATGTAATAATATAAAATAAAAAGTACCTTAAGTACTTATTTTGTACCCTTGTTATTATATACAATTATTAAACCCCTTTGTACAACAGATGTGATGTGTATATATTGTTAAAAAAAATCTGTTGTTGATTCTTTCTCGTATCTTGGTATTATTCCGTCACATAAATCAATACTGGATTTCATATTGTTTGGATTGTACGGAAAGGTCCCTTTAGAAATAATGATTGTGAAATTATTAACACCCACAATCTTAATCGGTCTATAAAATATCGGTTATTGTATTCGGCAAGAGAATAGCTATAAATAAAGTGGATTGAAACACTGTGTTATTAGCTTGTAAGGTGTATTGGTGCCAGAGCGTAAAGTTCTGGATTTAGCAGCTCAAAGCTGTTCGATCGTTGTTCAGTGAGAATTAGCTGTGTATTTGGCAATAATTTTAAATAAATTCGCATTTGTTTGACATCATAAATTGCCTTACCAGACTTTCAGATTGGTTGATACTCTTAATATCGCCCTAAAGCTTTCACCACTGTTCAGAATCTAAACATTACATGAAATTGATATAACCTTATTTGGTGACCAGATCGGAAGAGCCAGGTACTTCCCTTTTTTCTTCCCCATTTTCTTTTCCTCACCAAATCATATCTTTATTCCATTTCGGGGTTACCCCAAGTGGTTCGTTACGTTTGGTGACTCATCAGAAGTTCCCGGGTTCATAGGGTGAGGTTTGTCTAGGTCTTGGCAGCAGATGCGTTTGCCCACCTACTGCGTGGTGGGCCGGATCGGGAGAGACTAAAGAGAGTTAAGGGAGACCTATTGAACTCTCTTTCGACCCATCGCGTTGCAACGCAGTGGGAGGAATGTAAGCATACGTCCGTCACTCCTGGGCACATCGATCCCCAGATTCCTACCCTCCCCTCATAACTTTTTTTTCCTTCCCAGAACTTATTTTCCCTAAAAAGACCTTCCACACAGAATCCCCAAGATGACAAGAGGACATGCCTGAGGGATTTTTTTACATATATATATAAATATAAAGTTCTCTTGGGCCTTTACAGGTAGGTACTGGCGTAATTTTTTAATACTTTTATTTTTATTGGTTTCCTGACACATAAAACATGATCGTAAAGTATTTACGATCTGAAGTACAAAAAATAAAGCGTAAAGGGTCCTAAATCAAAAATGGGAAGTGTGATTTAAATAATATTGCTTAATTACAATTAATTAAATGTATTTATGTTCTCAGTTGAAACGCCATTAATTTCAACAATATTTCATTCATAAGTGCGTATGTCAGAAAGGCAGTAGATGCCATTAGTAACGCATTTATCAGTTACCAACCGGTGACGATATGTTGCAGGGTGCCACACTGTTAAATTTGTCAACCTCCTCGGATATGGAACCCTAAAACATATGAAAAACTGTTGACCGTTCAGAAATGGGAAGTCCGTTTGATACATTTCCTCATTACCATTATTTAAGTAGTGGATTGTAGTCTTTAGAACTGAGACCTTCGGTGGGAATGCTTACCTTGTTGTACTGATATTTCAATGGAAGATGCTCCGAGGAACATTGTAAATGGTTGACATGGTTCTTATCATGACATCTTACTGGGGACCCCGTTCTAAGGTCACATTGTACTTAGTTATTTTTGTGAAGTATTGATTTGGTCAAGTGTTTTAAGTATATTAATTTTTTCTCGTGTCAAAATATAAGAGGTAAATTATAAAACGAAATAATAGAAGAAAACATAAAATACTAAAAATAATAATTACTTGTTTTAATGATAATGTTACCCATTAATGACCGGCAAGCTACAAATATCTGTGGCTACCACCTTGGTATCACTTTTAATGTAATTCATTTAATATAATTCATCTTTTTTGGCAATGATACATAGATTTATGGCATTGATCGATAGATTGAAGATTACCCTAAGAGGGCACAAGAAAGAGAACCAGAAATATTAAGATAAGAAAAGAAACATTCATTTCTGAGTTAAAAAATACAATCAATATCCATGTTGATTTGATTTGTTATATTTGGTTGATTTGACCTGAGTTGAAAAGATATAATCTCTGTATTGAGATTAATGTCCATTTTTGATTTACGACAGTCAATATTGATTTTGTAGGACACCGCAATGCTAATAATTACAATTATTACGTATAATTTTGTAGAAACAATCTGTCACTCGAGGCGACCAAGAACCTGCGTCAAATTAATTCGCGGGGCAGAATTGAATACTATTCACTAAATAAGAAGTACACGTTATTATATGTAAATAAAGTAATTTGTGGGTACACGCAGGCAGTATGTTGAGGAAGGTCAGCTTAAACCAAATACATACAATAACACGGGAGGCACAAGGTTTCCCACAGATACATATTGATTGATTGCTGTTTCTTGGATTGATTCATAGATTGATTGTTAATTCTCTGATTGATTCACTGATTGATTTCTGTTTCACTGATTGATAGCTAATTCTAGTTTTTTTTATGTTTTTTTTGTTAATTCATTGATTCGTTCACTCGTTGATTCATTGCTTCATTGATTCGTTTATTCGTCATCCATCAACATTCAAAAAAATTTCCGGTAAAGAAAGATCTTAGATTCGTAAGGTATAATCTTTACAACAATAGGATCCAGAATTCGAAAAGCTTTTCCCAAAATAGTTTGGTTTTATAACGAACCAATCATCTAATATTGCTTTCTAGTTTTAGATAAAACTAAAAAAATCTATTATATTACTGACTAACTAACCACCATGCTCTCCTCCTGCAGGAGTAAACACAGAGGATGGACTGCCAAACAACTCAGTATTGGCACACACTTTATTCACAAATATTCATCAAACATCGTCCCATATATACCCTTTTGTTACTCTGACATTGACATCATCTTAAGGCGTCCCCGACTTCCTCTGCCATTAATAATCCCTTTCAATCTACACATTTTTTCAAACGATCACACATGGTTTTACCGCACATGCTCCTCAGAGATCTCATTTCTACAGCATTCAGTCTAAATTCATCCTTCCACTACCAGTTCCACGCCTCATTGCCATACACCAGGGTAGGTACCACTACTCCATTGTGGACTGCAAGCTTCGCTTTTATTTTGTAAATCAACTGTCGATTGAATAATAATCGGAATATTTATTGGACTAGTATTTTTAGACGCGGTCAAGGATAAAAAAATAAAACAAATCAATTTGGATCAGAATCAAGATATTAACATACCTACTGAATATTTTTTTAATAATTTATATCTGGTTTAGCATGAAGTTATGTATGCCCATTTAAAATGTAGCTTACATCATTCAAGGGGGTATTTCACCACCCTCTTGATAGCTTATCCATAAGATAACGTATATTTTTGATTTATTTAGTTTTAAAGACCAAGTTTACTATACGGTACTTAAATCTATAACTATTGGCTTTATCCATATCGGATATCGGTTAGCCAATTTTTGTAAATATTTCGAGCATTTAATGATTTATTTATCAACTTATGTTATCTTATGGATAAGCTATCAAGAGAATCATGAAACACTCCCTCATAATTACTAGTGCTTTTCTGGTGCCTACCTACTTAAATTTACCAAGAATCTTCAAAACTTTGAATCAGCTCGCCCAAAAACGTCGTGAGGACCGTTTTGATTGGGCCTTTTAAAGGAAATTAACACATAGATGTGAAAAAGTTTTTTGTAACTAATTATTATTTTTTTAAGAATGTGAAAACCGCATAAGATTTCCAACTGCTCCCTGCTAACTGGAGCCATTAAGACTATGGAATAACTGGGGTTTATTTGTATATACATATATGTAAACGCCCAAGAGAACTTGGTATTATCACGCCAGTACCTACTCGTATAGGCCCAAGAAAACTTGGTATTATCACGCCAGTACCTACCCGTAAAGGCCCAAGAGAAATTGGTATTATTACGCCAGTACCTACACGTAAAGGCCCAAGAGAAATTGATATTATTACGCCAGTACCTACACGTAAAGGCGCAAGAGAAATTGGTATTATTAGGCCAGTACCTACACGTAAAGGCCCAAGAGAAATTGGTATTATTACGCCAGTACCTACACGTAAAGGCCCAAGAGAAATTGATATTATCACGCCAGTACCTACCCGTAAAGGCCCAAGAGAAATTGGTATTATCACGCCAGTACCTGTAAAGGCCCAAGAGAAATTGGTATTATTACGCCAGTACCTACCTGTAAAGGCCCAAGAGAAATTGGTATTATTACGCCAGTACTTACCCGTAACGGACCAAGAGAAATTGGTATTATTACGCCAGTACCTCCACGGAAAGGCCCAAGAGAAATTGGTATTATCACGCCAGTACCTACCTGTAAAGGCCCAAGATAAAATGGTATTTTCATGCCAGTACCTACATGTAAATGCCCAAGAGAACTTGGTATTATTTAATGGTCCTTCTAGTTAGCGATCATAACATATGGCGAAAGACCGAAACATTACATTTGAGATGAAGAATGGAATAGAGTAATTTTAAATAATTAAGGCAATAAAATACTATAACAAACAGTACCATACCGTTAAAAAAATTTACCTAAAATGGTTTAAAAAAAAATATAACGTTTTTCTATAAAATTAACGGTAAACATCTGTTTTATTTTTCTATGCAGTGAATTAGTAACTTCCCAAAGGATTCTTCTAGAAACGTCTGAGATTTTAGTAATACGTTCATCAGAAATAATTCAAATAAACAATTTGAACGTAGGTACGTCCATTACACCGGGACGTGCGCCGAATATTGTTTTTATACGACTTTATCACATGTCGTTAAGATTCCCACTTTATTTTAGTAATTTGCTAGGGCAAATTCAACCGTAGGTCTGTCCAATACGCCAGGGCCACGCGTCGCATTTTTTTGTGCACGGCTGCTTCACTTACGTCGTTAAGATTTCGACTTTATTTTATGGTATTGTCTCGTTTTAATGTAATTTAAAATCAGTGTTTTAATTACAACCATCAGATGGTTATATCAATAAGACCAAATGAGCCACGGTACTTGTTAGTTAAACACATAAACAGGTACTAGCTAGTTATTGGATTACGAAAAATTCCATAAAATAAATTGCAATTTAAATAAAAAGAGATCAACAATAAAAGAAATTTAAAAAAATGCAAAATCAACTTTAAAAACAGGCCAATATATTATTATAAAACAGATGAAACGGCGTGGATAATTGCGTGAACAAAACATATTATCTTACAAATGGCCTACCTAAATCCAACTTGCAAATTTATACTGTAAATAAAATCACCTCGTGGGGAATTATTAATTCGGTGTTGCAATATTGTAATGAGTTTATCAATAACTTACATTCTAATTTTTAATCACTTAACAAAATTAATGCCTTAGCATTATATCCACGCCCAAAACTCTGCTCCATTTCTTTTATCATGACGAAAGTCTTCGCCACTGGTGTCGATATAAAAAATACATCAACATACTATGTGTAACACAACTATGTGAAAAATATAAATGATGATAAATTATTACCGCAAGGTTTGAGCGGCGAACAAAATCAACATAAAAATTTAACGCATTTTAACGGTTAAATCGATATTTCAAAACTCCGCAACTCATTAAAGTTTTAAAAATATAAACCAATACTAAAAATGCGCAATTATATTTAGTGAATGCTCAACAAAGAAATTTCCGTAACGTTTTTAACATTTTTCTTCCAACTTTCTTTAGAAACTAACTACATTACAATAAAGACTTCCACACACACCATGCAAGACAGAAAGAAAAAAACTGGATTAAAAATATTTAACAAAAAAAAAAAACACAGAATTATTGTTTACTGTTTAAAGGCGGCGAAATCAAAAATTACATCAGGTATATTTCAAGGAAAATGTAAAACGTACGTATACAACAAATGTTAGAAATAACCAAAGTGTAAATTAAAATGTAAAACCTGCGTGTACAACAAAAACAAATGTTTGAAATAAGCAAAGAGTAAAATTAAAATGTTAAACCTGCTTATGCAACAAATGTTAGAAATAAGCAAAGTGTAAATTAAAATGTTAAAATGGATGTTTATATTAGACCACATGATGTGGAACTTTTTAAAATTTAATAAATTAAATAAACTTGGGTATAATAACCCTAATTGCTTTTGTAGTTCGGACAATGCCACAAATACATTGTTTGAGGACAAACTACAAACAAGTCTATTAGATTTGATAAATTGATATGTGGATTTCATTGGATTACTTGCTTTGCCTGAGGTAATTTTATGTATTTTTTATCTGGTCTGCATGTTAATACTTTCTATTGTAATGTGTGAGGGGCATTCGAAAAAACTGTAAAAGTAGGTACTGTTCTTTTTCTTATGAAGACAAACTTTCCGGGTTTTGAATAACCTGATAATATTTGAAAATCTCCTACTACCACCACAGCAAGCGGAAAATGTTGCTTGTGTTGTGATTCAGACTCAGCCAACCGACGCGCGACGAATTGAACACACTACGCCTGGGTGGGACCCAAACGCGATGTCAACTCTGCCACCGACCGGTCTTAATTCTGTTAATATTTCCTGTCTGAAATATTTTTTTTTTTAACTTGAAAATAGAAGAATGTCACTAAAAATAGAACTGTCGACTATAGTACCGATAAAGGTGAAAAATGGTCAAAAATAAGACGAAAAGCCAAAAAAAATGTTCAAAAAAGTAGTTTGAACTTTACGTTTATGCTAGGTGCCCCTGTACGCGGCACTTTTTAAAATGTATTTATTTTTTGGTAAAGTTGACAGTAAATCTTAAAATTAACACACAAAATAGTTAACTATTTCAATTATAAACTTTCCGCTGCTGGTAATGAATGATAGTAGTGTAGCTATATACGTGATTGTTAATTTATTTATAAGATATATGGAGGGGTGAGGAAGGTGGGGGATAATAAGGATAAAGTAATGACGGGTGGGGGTAGACGGCAAGGTGGATGGAGTGATCTAGTTTGAGTCCTGTTGTGTAGTGAATTTTCGATTTATGTCACATTGAGTTAAAAATATCAATAACGTATTAAGTTACATGAATTTGTGGACTTTTAGATAATAGAGTTCTGCTGAGAATTTGCAAAGAGGGAGATGATAAGTAAGTGGCTGTCTGCCGTTGCGATTTTGGAATCTTTATTTAATTTTGTAAGGCTTTACATAAGTATATGTAGTATTATTTTGACATAAGAAAGAAACAATCAAAATAAAATTATAACAAACAAAAAATATATACATACATCAAATAAAAACACAAGAAACAATTTTTTTTAAATATAATAATCGGATAGGTTTACAAAGAGACAACCAAAGGTTCAAGAATAGGATAGGTTTACAAAGAGACAATCAAAGGTTCAAGAATAGGATAGGTTTACAAAGAGACAGCCAAAGGTTCAAAAATAGGATAGGTTTACAAAGAGACAGCCAAAGGTTCACAAATAGGATAGGTTTACAAAGAAACAGCCAAAGGTTCAAGAATAGGATAGATTTACAAAGAGACAGCCAAAGGTTCAAAAATAGGATAGGTTTACAAAGAGACAGCCAAAGTTTCAAAAATAGGATAGGTTTACAAAGAGACAGCCAAAGGTTCAAGAATAGGATTAGAATAGATTTTTAATACGACATAAGTTAACATTAAACATATCAATATCACTTATGTATTGATGTTCCATAGTGTGGAACCGATGTATCGAAGCACTAGCAATGCAGTTTCTTCTAATGTGGAATAGAGTCTGTTCTTTATTTATTTTTTTGTATTTTTTTTACTTTCCCTTATTCGTAAAATATATTTGTATACAGTTATTTACATGCTTTTCGACTACCACACTAGACACATGTCCGTATTATGGTAGTATGTGGTAGTAGTGTATGCATTTTTAGAGTATTTAGTACGAAATGATAATTTAAAAGAATAAGGAATATATAAAAGTAAGCGTTAAGGAAGCGTTGGAATAAATTGCAATTTCTTCTGCAAGCTTATATCTGTAGGTATACTGAAGAACTTTGCCGTCTTCATTGCTAACATGAGATCAAAAAGATCGAGAGTTAAGATAGGTTAAAAATCTATTTTGTTTTTTACAATAACACCACACATCTTTTAGGATGCTGTGTAGAGGGTCTTTTTTAAGGAAGGAAGGAGATGAAGTTCTGTGAAAGAATATGACGGTTGGGTTGGAATCTAGGGATCACTGTGATGGATGTATGAATATATCACTCTCACTGCAGACAAAACGATGGATCGAGATACCAATTGGAGAGGACAAAGAGTCTTCCCAAACCAGCTTCTCCAGATCAGGCATGCCACATAGCTGGTGCGCAGTCACATCCTAAACAAACTTCACCCGATGAACCCGGGCAGCCCTGATAAATCACCTAACTTATAGCAGAGGTGTTGGTTATCCAATAAATGGTTCCAGAGGCAGCGGTACCCAAACCCACATATTAAATTATAATGCTTTCAATTCTATGTTTGTGTACTATATAGCCTAGGCTACGCAGTTCTTATTTATACATGTTTTCAAGCCAACTATTGTGACATCCGCGTGCAACTGGGTTTAAATAAAAATTTTAAATCACTCAATGAGAAAAAAATATTTCTAGGTAAATAGCTTGATGCCCAGATGGGGCCTTAAAGAGTCGCGATGTGTGAATGTGGTGCGGTAAAAACCACAGAAAATGCCCGCTCCATTAATTCCCCGGCGGGATTGATGAGGTTCACATGGCGACGCCTGAAGCCCTAGAATGGCTCGCAGACCTAGTTGTCCCCCCTAACCACCCCATCATACGAAAGAAGAAGAAGAATAAGGTAAATAGCTAAATAGGTCTAAAATTTGAGCCTAGTAAAGTGGTAATTATTTTCCTACATAATAATACTGTAATAGCAATAATTGCTACGGGCACAATATTAATCATATTATTGGAACGTTTTGAACACTCCTCTTTAATTGTAAGTTTTTTTCTTGAATACGAAAGACAGCCTTGCCCAGATCATTATTTTTATTGTAACTGGAAATACGTCATATAATTATTTTTCAAAAGATTTAACACAATTTATCGATTCCTATCATTAATTGACCCACTTCTTGAACCGAGTAATTCAATTAAGCCTGGGATACTAACTCGTGTAAACATTATACAATCTATACCTACCTACTTATTTTACCTTACTTGCAATTGAAGGTAAATGGATGTAAATTCGTGGTGAATTTAAGTTATTTTACATTTCTTTATATAGGCCAGATTGAAGAATATGCAACGGTACGGCATAATTTAAAGGGAACACAGGGTCAGTGATTTAAATAAACAGCCGACTTTCGCCATAGAAAAAAACTTGTAAAACAACTATCATAGACGATTATTATAATTAACATATCTCTAAATAGTATGAAAATAAAGTCGCTATCCGCGTCTGTCTGTTTGCGCGCTTAGTTCTTCTAAACTACGCAAAGCATTTCAATACGGTTTTCACTATTATTTAGAAAATTTCATCCGAAAGGTTTGTGTACATAATAAATTCATATTATGTTTATAGAAAGTAGAGAAAAGTCGATGTTTTGTAATCAAGTCGTAAAAAATATATTTTCGGCATTTTTTATTGCTAACGCTAGCTAAACTTTATAAGATACATCACGATAATGTACTACGGAATTGTATATCTTAAAAAGGCCTACATAAAATCCGCTATAGTATATGTCTACTTCCTAAGGATAGCTAGTAAATTATATATAATCAAACAATGGTACGTGCAAAAGGAAGCATTTGTCCGTATTAGAGCATTTTGGACGTTTTAAACAATGCCTTTTTCAAGCCAATTCCCATATGAAAATCATATCGGAATCCATATGAAAAATCTTTGCTCTCGCGATCATTTTTATCGTTATTACGATTGATTTCGCACAGATAGTTGCCATTGGAGAAGAAATAATATTTTGGGACTGTACTGACTCATCAAAACACCTTAAATATCACCATAGATCAAACGAAAGCATCTGTCATTTGCCTTTCATTTGAAATACACGCTAAATTCACAATACTTAACAGTAATACAAGTTCAATCATTAAAAAAACACAAATTATAGTCTTTTGTCAATATTTTGTACAAGAAACGAAATAAACATTTCCACATAATTAAAAATACTGATTTTGATTGTGATTCTGTCCGTAACTCCAGTTCAATGAACTCTAGAACTTTAAAGTGTCATTTTAAAAATTGTAATTTCTTGTGGGAACAATACTAAAATTATTTAATCTTTTTAAATTAATCAATATTTCTGCATTTGAAATGCGCATTTCTTTTGTTTAACTTAACAGATGTCGCAATTTTTCAAACTTACTAACAGTGTCCATTAGAAAGTTTAATTTTTGATCGTCTTTAAAATTGATAATCTTTGTTTTTTAAAGATCCTGAGGTTTATATTATGTATGTAATTTTTGCTTCACAAATCATACAATTATATTATTCAGTGATCTATATTATAATTGTTACATAAAACAATTACAGACCACAGGTCAATCTCGAACTGTTCGAAAATCGGTACCAAAATCAAACACGTCCTTTTTTTCATCCAGAATCCATCGGAAAAGACGACCCGTATGGAAACGGACGCTGGACAATAAATAGCATCGTTTAAAACACGAATTACGAAAGGCTATATATATATATATCCAAAAGTAGCCTTGATGGATCTCATTAGAATGAGTGTATTTATTTTTGTCACGTTAAATTTTACGAGTCATGAGGTTAACAAACGCCACAATCGCCTCAAGTCTAATAATTATTGTTAGTAACGTGGATATTAGTCAACATCTACCCTGATGATGGACATTGGCAAAAATCAATCGTCCAAAATAACATATTGTATCATCTACCAACATATCTGTATACATCGATTTATATAAAGAAGAGTATCTGAGGCAAGCGGGCAGATGGTGTGAACTTGATTTTCGTACAAATCTACGGTTTTATTCCGAGATTAATGAAATTTGGAACAAGAGTAAAATCATTGTCTAAACGCCGGGATATAATTTTTTTTAATATATGTATATATATAAAGGATTGTGCCTGTAGTAAAAGGCGTGGATTTGATTGTTATAAAAATCTATAGTTTTATTCCGAGAATTATCAAAATTTGCACACTTGACCTTCAAAACAAAATAAAGGTCACTGTCTTTCTGAAATTTCGA
Source organism: Hesperophylax consimilis (assembly GCF_061612785.1). Classification (NCBI taxonomy): domain Eukaryota; kingdom Metazoa; phylum Arthropoda; class Insecta; order Trichoptera; family Limnephilidae; genus Hesperophylax; species Hesperophylax consimilis. The sequence goes on from NC_142857.1 coordinate 4,171,433, forward strand.
AAAACAAATCCAAAATATTTTTCCAATTCCTTAAAACAGAACAGAAAAGATAAAAATTACTGTCCACATCTGATTTTGAAAAACTCTTTCTCGACTTTTGCTAGTATATATATTATGTGTAAAAAATATTGTATGTGTGGGTGGTTTTGTTTTTTATGCAAATCTACAGATTTCATCTGAGATTGATGTAATTTAGTACACTTGACCTTCAAAATAAAAAAAAGTACCACTGTCTATAGGTTTCTTAAAACGATCAATTTTCCTTTTTCCTATCACTTAAGACAGAATCAAGCCAAGGCAGTGCTGGGTTCTTCAGCTAATTTATAATAATGGTGAATGAAAAAGTTTCTCGGGTTCCGAGAAGTTGGATCTTTTTTATGCAGCTATCACGTAAAAATACAAGATAAAATAAATAGTTACTATAATAAATTGTGGTTTACTGTTATACTCAAACGTATGTAATGGCTATGACAGATAGCGGATGTCGGACAAGAGAATAACCAAAAAGAGTCAAAGCGGGCCACGTAAAATATGACTTGGTCAGGTTTCATAGACTGTTGTTGAAAAGTTTTGATTATTTGGAAAATCCCACGAAGAGAGACTTTTACCTATTGTCCATTATGTCGTGTAAGGAAATTAACAAGCACTCTTTCTCTAATTTTGAGAAAAGACTATCGCAGACCTCCGTCACCGAGAGGTAAGGTTCTCGAGCAGCCATCTGAAGTTCGGGGGTTCAAATCCCTGAGGGCACAAGTAAATTGTTGTGTTATTTCACAATGATTTAAAATAATATTTCGTATACTTGCGGCACGTTCCAGAGTGGAAGATACTCTCATTATCGCTCTGGTGTAAGACCACCATTCAGAAATGAAACGTTGTTTTAAATGGCTACAACTGAGTTACATCTGAAATTTTGATTTTTAATACTCAAGGAAAATTTATATGTTTGAATGTTATAAGAATGCTCGCAAATGGGTTCAAAAACTGGCCGGTCAGTGGCATCGCGTTTGTGTCCTACTACATCTAATACGCCGACTGGCTAAGTCCTCCATCACGAGACAAGCTACAAAATAATAAAATTATCTTGTTAACAACTCAAAAAAGACTTCGATTTGACTAGTTTAGAGAAAAAATAAAAAGGTGAATTTTAACCGAAGGCAATTGAAACAAAGCTTTAAGTCACTTAAATATAAATTAAATTAAGACACAAAATAATTAAGTAAGTTTACACGATCAACACTTTAAAATAATTGTATAGCGTATTATAAAATTGTACAACATATTTATACAAATTAATTATTAATTCATTTTTTATTTTGTGAGTATCTCACAATTGCTCTATTGAGACTACGACATCCCCAATTGGGGTATTTCGTAAGGCTTAAGGTAGTTGTATCGAGAAGGAGGTGGGGAAACGGAAAAAGGAGAGGCGGCTATTCATTTCTGGTCACCAAATACGGCTAAAGCCATTTCAAGCAACGTTTGTGAAAGGTGCTCTTTCATCAGGTGATACTATACTTGTCTGAATTCTTGAGAAGTCAGTTACAATTTTGAAAATTGCAAAAATAATTTTCTATTAAAATATGATACTAAGGATGGGTTGTTTCGGAGAATTTGAACAATTCATCAAATTTCAACGTTCATTTTCAAGTTCTGTGAAAGATTTTTTCAAGGTCTGTTTTTATTTCAGTTTTGTCAAGCAACTAGCCTACAGTGATATAATAACAGAAATTGAATAGGACTTTCACAGAACCCGAAAATGAACGTTGAAATTTGATGAATTGTTCAAATACTCCGAAACAACCCGTCCTTATAGTTTGGTACTTTATCGTTTGTCTGAAATATTAACAGAATGAGTTCCAATTTTGAAAATATCTTTTTTGACAGAAACCCGCGCAGTCCGGATTCGTAGTCAAGGATCGTATCTACTGAACCTGTAATTACAAAGAAACAATTTTTTACACGTTATAATAGCATTGAAAACTTTTAATGTTGACAAAGAGTTAGTTATAATATTTGTGAAAAAGCTGAATAAAATAATTTTTCTTTTGGGAGATATCAACGCGTGGAAAAATTTAAGGACGCGTTATTGAAATGCGTTAATGCCTGTCGTTAATTTATTTTCGTCCCCTCCCCCTCCCCTTGCTTCTGGTCCTTGCTACGGCTGCAGTAAGTGGTGAGGGGGGACGGGTGGCCAGGGTATATAAGCCGCCCGTCCTTTGGGAAAAGCACATTAACACAAAGAGCGGTGGTGAGTTCTGATTGTTCAGCAGCACTACGGGCTTGTGAAGAATATTTTACATTAGAAGAGAGAAGAAACGCAACGGAAAAATGAATTTCGCGGTGAGTTTCAAAACAAACAAAAAAAATATTTTTAAAAAATAATCAAAAAAGTTTATTTTTTTTTAAGTTTGTGATCAAGTCTAACTGTGTCAAGTGCAAGCGACCTAACATTGGCCTTTGGACAAAAGGGCAAAGTCCACAAAGGGGTTGTTTAAATTTCAGTGATACTGACTGTACTGCTTTTTGACCAAGTGCCCTGCTTGCACTTGCCACGCTGTGACGTGATCGGTATATATTTTCCAGTGAAAGTGATTTGTTGCGTTTGAGGCTTTGTGTATTTTTCAATGGCGGTCTAAACTATGTGTTATATTTGGTTTAATTTCATCGTTTGCTTTGTTTTCAAAATCAAAGTTTTTTAATCGTGTTCAATCTTCAATATTTTCTTTCTTTTTATGAATTTATCACTCTCTCTTCCTAGACAGTAACAGCTTATTGATTTAAAATAGGCCCTTAATGTTTTTTCTAATGAAAACATTTTCAGTACCTACGTTACATAATGATAAAATAAAGCAAAGGTTCAAAAAATGTCAATCAATTTAACGGTCTTAATTAAAAAACGGCCAATACTTTGCAGCCGTCTTTGGGTAATTGCTGCAAAATGTGAATTAACATTTCTCATTCATTTACTCTCGTTACGTTCTCACTATGATTTTGATCATTTTAATATCATCGCGTTTACGTTAACAAATCTGATTTAAATTATTTTTAAATATTTTTTTTATCATAAGCACACTAAATAAGAGAAAACGCATTTTTATTTCATCACAATCCAATTTAAATAACATTTTTTCCGATAACCTTCTATGTATGTTACATTATTTATCTTCCGCGTTTTCACACATATTAGCTTAAAATAATACTATTTAATACGTTCAATGTAATTAATCAACACACATAAATGCATTATTTATAATTAATCAACGTTAAGTCGGTGTAAACGGTATTATCACTGTTTATTTCGTAACAAGAGTAGGCCTTTATATTTCCATAATCCACTCACGGATTTGATTCCGACAGAATCAATTAAGTTAATTACTGTGTAATTTTAACACTCGATTACATTGTGCTGAGATTTGCTTAAAGATACGAAGAGTATTTTGCAAGTAATCTACATTCAAGAACTGAAAGATATTTTTAGAATTTTCCAGGTGACACATCGCCACATATAACTAAAACGTAGATTAAAATGGCTTTAGCTATATTTAACTATGAAACCAGAATTAGCAGATTTTCCTGATAAAACTAGCGGCATTAAATGATATTTTAACATCGTGTCCACTTTTCTTAAAACAAAATATCACATATACGTGATACAGTAATTTTCCTGAAAACTTTAAAATGTTCTACCAAACGTGTACAATATATATATATTATCTGTCTATAATGCAACCAACCTGATTAAACCCAAAAATTTTATTTCTATTTTTCCTCTTTTTTGCGTACAAAATTCCTTTAAAAATTCCTTTCGTGGTGTCAAATTATCTAACAATGAACTTGAAACAAATATTTTATTATTTTTAAGAATGTTATCTGTGATATGTTTAGAGTTTAAATAACAGATTTTGAAAAACGGTTGCATAAGAAAAATTATGGGTGAAATAGCTTTTTATTTTCTCTTTAAAGATACCTATGTTTTGACCCTCAGTTTTGTATCTTTCTTTGAGACCATTGACCTTATGAATTTTGTGTTCATTGTCGTTATAAATTATTGTCATTATCATGGAACAAAGGATTGGAATACCTAGATAGATTATACAATGTTATCAATATCGTAAGATCTTACAATAATTAACGGAGTAAAATTAAATTTGATCGCACGTACATTATCAAAATCACAGATTGTTCATTAAAAATTTGACGAAAGAAGATGGTTTTGAATAAAATTGTTGAAATTTTTGTGACTCTCGTGGAATAAAAGATTGTAAAATCTTGAAATGTTATAATCAAGGTCATTTTTTGATATCAAATGAACTAAGTAGAGTGATCGTACATAATTTGTCAATAATCATTCCAGGTTGTTCGTTAAACATTGTCAAAAAAAGTAATTGTTAAAATGTGCTAATTTTTATATCGTTGTCATTGAACAAAGGATTCGATGATTTATTGTGTATGTCTCAATTCAATGGCCAATATCAATGAAAGGAGAGTGGAGTAACAGTGAACTTAATCGTCGTTAATTCATAATAATTAATATTAAAATATGAATCTTACCTACAAGTCATTCAACAATGCTTTTAGTGTATAAAGCAAGTTTCCTTGTTGTTGCTATGGCATTTGAGAATGTGTCACCTAACCTTGCTTTCGTTTCCCGCCATTGGACCACGCCTGCGTAGGTACTATTCAGTATTAAATTGTCTATGCCTTATTACATAGATATGTATTACAGACTGGTATTATAATGGAACTAAGTGGTCAGTGGAAGTGTCTCAGGGTCGACCGGACTATATTCCGCGTTGGGAGCAATAAAATTAAATAAATAATTACAATAGAATGCGGCTCGAAATTCGAAAATCGTGAGCGGCGAATTCCGATTGAAATGTTTTGTTTCGTTTACTTTTTTTTGTTTATGGTCTGGCGAATATAGATTAACCTTGTGGTTATTAAAATGCATCAAATCGTAAAAGGCGTTTGGGCGTTTCTCGATGTTTGAAATATTTAATATTTTGTACAGATTGCATTCATATAAATAATATGGAATAGAAATATACTAATAAATTACCAATACTGATAACAGTCCAGTCATTCTCACGTTAAGGCCCCATTTTTACGATTCCTTTATTCAATAATTTTGAATGCTGAGGATTTCAACTCTTAATCATGAGAATAGGGGAGAGACAACTAAGATGAAGAGGGATAATTAATTAATTAATATTAGGTAAAATAGGAAACTAGTTATGATCACGTTCCCACTACTGAAGAAGTCACTATGAAGTCTTGTTTATATGTTGTTGTTTTTTTGTTTAGATCGTATTCCTGATGGCTCTTGCCGCCCCCGCCCTGAGCGCGCCCTCCTACAACAACTGGGCCGCCGCCCCCGCCAACATCGTCCTGAGCCAGGACGGACACAACGTGCTGGACACCCCCGAGGTAGCCAACGCGCGCGCCGCCCATCTGGCCGCCCTCAACCAGGCCCGCGCTGTCGCCGGACAAAACAACGGACCCGTAGATGATGGATCTTACGACAAAAGGTGGGAACAGGACTCATACGACGCACCCCAGCAGCAGCAGTGGAACTCCGCCCCTGCCCAGCAGCAGTGGAACTCTCCCGCTTCCGCCCAGCAACAGCAGCAACAGTGGAACGCCGCCCCCGCCCAGCCCCAGTACTCCGCACCCGCTCAGCAGCAGTACGCCGCTCCCTCCCAGTCATGGAAGAACGGACCCCAGGCCAACATCGCCCTCTCCGCTGACGGACAGCACGTCCTGGATACCGCTGACGTAGCCAACGCCCGCGCCGCCCATCTCGCCGCCCACGCCGCTATCCAGGCTCAGGCCGCCGTAAACCCCCAGCAGCAGAGGTGGTCCGAGGCTCCCGCCCAGCAGGAGTGGAACTCTGCCCCCGCCCAGCAGTACTCCGGTGCCGCTAAGCAGCAGCAGTGGTCTGCCCCCGCCCCCGCTCCCCAGCAGTACTTCGCCCCCGCCCAGCAGTACGCCCCCGCCCCCGCTGCCCAGCAGTACTCCGGAGTAGCCCAGCAGCAGTGGAACGCCGCCCCCGCGCGTCAGTCCGAGAACCAGTGGAACGGCGCCCCATCCTGGCAGGCCGCCCCCGCCCAGAACAAGTGGGCCTCTGCCCCGTCTCAGATCCACCTGTCCCAGGACGGACAGAACGTGCTTGATACCCCCGATGTGGCCGCCGCCCGCGCTGCTCACCTCGCCGCCCACGCCGCCGCTAGCGCGCTGGCCGCCCCCGCCCCATCCCACAACCGTCAGTGGTAATTTCTCTATCACCTCTTCTTTCCCTCCACTTCTTTCTTTCTTCTCTTCTTCTCTGCCGCCTATAAATGTTGTGATATATAGTTAAATACGCCGGGGGTCGCTCCACCTCCTGCTGGGTCCCTTCGATCCTCTAACGAATCCTAAATCTCTGGGATTCAAACTCTTTCTTCATTCTTAATACGTTCTCTTCTAGATGACCCCAAAGTATGGCATTACTACTTATCAGAATACCTTTCATTCATATTTAAGTCTAGGTTGTAACTAGTAGGCCATGTTTTGGGGGCACCTAGGACAAGGGGGGCCCTTGTAGGGCTCCCTAAACTAAAGAATTGCGGGGACTCGCGCTAGTCCGCTGGGAGCAAACTCACTATTGTATTATATTTACAAAATCTAAAGAAATTCTATTGATCGCATAAATATTTTATGTTTATTTAATAATTATTTCGTTTTGTTCGATGTGATGTCTCTCTACGTATTATCTTAAATGTGTATAGTAATTATATATTATTTTATTTGTATTTTATATATTTTTTATTATTATTTGTTTTATGTTCGTACTGGTACAGTTTTATGATATTATGTATATATTTTTATTTGTATTATATTGTATTTCGGCGCTTTTGTACTATTGTAAAATATTCCTATGAAAGAAATCGCATGAAAATATATTAAAGCAATTTTTTATAAAAATTTAATGTTTTTACTTTTAATAAACCTCCCAAAATCATCACCATCACATTCATTGACTTTGTTAATCAAAGTTATCTCGGTTCCGTCAGTAAGTTGATAAAACATTCAACTCGGTTGCGTCAATAAGTTGATAAAATTGTTTTACTCGGTTCCGTCAATAAGTTGATAAAATTGTTTTACTCGGTTCCATCATTAAGTTGATAAAATTGTATAACTCGGTTCCGTCAATAACTTGATAAAATCATTTGACTCGGTTCCAGCAATAAGTTGATAAAATCATTTGACTCGGTTCCAGCAATAAGTTGATAAAAATTTTTTACTCGGTTCCGTCAATAAGTTGATAAAATCATTTAACTTGGTTCCGTCAATAAGTTAAATAAATCATTCATCTCGGTTCCGTTAGTATTTATTTGTGAAAATTATTGACTGCACCCTCCTACGTCTCTATGAGCGGCAGCGGACCGCCTGAAAATGTACGGAAAGGCACCTACTAAACGCTTACAGAGAGATATCTACAAAATGACCATAGAAAGATACCTACAAAACGCTTACAGAAAGACACCTATAAAACACTTACAGAAAGAAATACAGCACAGTTATAATTAAAATCCTAATCCTAATAAAATGAAATCCACAAAAACTTCATTAATTGACGGCCACACCAAAACTGAATGCTGAAAACCACACTTATTATCCTGAAGTCATCTCTATACACATAAGCACACACTTTACCATAATTTTCACATCTGCCCTGCTAATGGACTGCAAAAAATAATTTTAATGTATTTTATTCTGGTTTATTGCTGGAAAGTAAATGTTGACAAAATAATATGGAAAATTAGATTTCTAATTTTCAATGGCATTTGGCGTCGTCATGTACAACATCTATTTGTCCCTGGCATCGATAACTGGCCCCTGAGGAACTTGTAAAGTGGACATTCTTCTATAATGTGGTATGTGGTTTGAAAGTGTGAACTTGTCCACATTTGCACAATCCTTGTGCACCCATTAATGCATCGGCGATTGTGATTGCATCAGATACGGTCATATTCTCCATACTTCCAGGGAGAGAGAAAACTCTAATACTTCAAAAGTACTATCCACAAATATGTATGTATTTTTTATTATTAATAAACGTACATGAATGACTACAGTACAGGCCTTGGCACGCGACCTCCAAATTACGAAGTCAGTACTGTCATTAAGTAAACTTTGCTGTTTAAAATAGTCTAATCACCATGTTTATTTAATATGCTTAAAACACAAGCAAGTAGAAGTTACAACGAGTATCAACAAAAATCGCCACCATTTGCAAACATTCGTTGATGGATGGCACTGACTTGATCACGTGACACTTCAAAATCCGTAGTCTGTAGTCGGCGTCGACACCTAGTGAAATTGAGACAACTTTTGTAGGTTCGTTTATAAAGAGTGCGTGTTTGTCCGGTATCTCTTCAATATTATATGACATCCGAAAATACATAGTGTTCCACCATCCCAATATCACTTTGGTAAATGCCATTAAATACCACAAGGTAAATAAATACATTACAGGTAGTCTGTCACGGGGGAGTATTTTATAAAAAGATAACATTTATGAAAATGAATTCCGTATATCTCAATTTCTAGGAATACCAGTTTTGGTTTATAGTTATTTTCACAGGAAATTGTTCAAATATAATAAACATGTTTGCCACGGTTAATAAAACCCACATTCATTCAACAACTGTAATTAAATTGATATAGAATGACATCTTGCGTCAGAAACCCACAATACCAGATCTGATAGTGTTGCCATTTCGCAATAAAGGTATTAATAACCACCTTCGACACTTGGATATTTATAAAACAGAGCAACACTGGTTTCTGGTTCGACACTACAAGCATGAATCAGTGTATTTTGTTACCCACGATGAAAAGTATTTTGCAATTTGTCCTTACAAAGAGTTGTTGTCGCTATAGTATTGGAATTATTAATACATCCAATTGGTTTCCCGTGTATTCGGAGTCAGTGAGACTATTATCTACACGTCCATTTAGGGAACACTGTTACACTACAACAACTGTTTGCTAACATACGTCTGTGTTATTATCCTTGATAATTCAATATCACCAATATAAACTTGCATTGAACATAAAGAAATGTCAGTTCATTAATTTTTACAGAATAAATAATCCAATATTTTTTCAATATACATTAAATGATAAAAACTTAAATTGCGTCAGTGAAATTATTGACCTAGGTATATTGTTCGATAGCAAACTAACTTTTGTGTAAGTATCATATTAATAACATTTTCAATAAGGCTCTTAAGACTCTTGGATTTGTTTTGAGAGTTTCAAAAGACTTCATTAATTTAGGCACATTTATCATGTTGTACAAAACCCTTGTTAGATGCCAACTAGAGTATAACTCTACGTCATGGTCTCCCTTTTACAATATTCATTCCGATAACATTGAAAAGATTCAACATAAGTTCCTGAAGTATATAAACTATAAATTGCATATTCCTGTAGAAAACATTGATTATAACTACTTACTAGATAAATTGTCCCTATTAAAACTTTCTGAAAGAAGAATAAACACAGATTTAATAGTACTACATAAAATAATTTTTTTTTTATTTTTTTATTATAAATTTTTAAAGATACAGGTATATGCAGTCCCACAAAGCTGTCACACATGACGGCTTGTCTGTAGGTTCTACAAATAATATATATAAAACATTTTTAATTTTTAATACATGTATGACACAAAATTATACAATAAACAATATCACAAAATAATATATATCAAAGTACCTACCTATATACAAATTATTTAGGCAGGTACGTTGAGATGTTCAGGAATACATCAATCACAAAGCACTCTTTTCAGGGTGAAATGCCTAAAACCAAAAAAAAAATACATCAATAATAATGTTCAGAGATACATTGATTCATCGCTTATTAGCCAACGCTTAGTGTTTTTGGGGCAGGGTCTCTCATTATTCTGAGGTTTAAAATAATTATTAAATTTATTGAAAATCTCTGGTATTAAATATTTAAGCGTTCGGCTTCCATACTTATTTGTTACTCTTGGAATAATGAGGCCCTTATTTTCAGTGAATCTTGTTGTGTGATTATGCACCGGTTGCTTTTTATATTTGCTATCTCCCTCATTATCCATTATAATAATGTACCAAAGAAGACCCTTTATTGGAAGTAGGCCCTCAGAACCATACAGTAGTTTTAGATTACTTCTTTATCTGTAGATATTCGGTGGTACAATTTTTTTTATTATAGCAATTTGTAAGTTTTGTATAGATTTAATATAAATATTGCTTGAGTGCCCCCAAGTTCGTATGCCATATCTGAGTATGGATTCGGCCATAGAAAAATAAATTATTTTAAGAGTACAATGAGGCAAAACAAATTTCAGTTTATAAAAATTACTTGCAAAAGATCGGAGCTGGTTACAGATTTTAGCCACTTGTTTATCCCATTTAAATTTATTGTCTACTATTAGTCCCAGATAAGTATATTCGTTAGTAAAGTCAATTGTTTCACAGTGGCAAATATTTTCAATTTTTCTATGAATACATTCAGAATTATGAGCAATTATTTTGGGTATATTCCATATTCCCAGGCTTGGTGATTTTACATACATACATTTTGTTTTTTTAACATTAATAATTAAACCAACATCATGAGCCCATTTAAGTAGCTCGTTAAAGTCACTTTGCAATTGTTGAATAGCTATGATAGGATTTTCATTGGATACTACAAGTGCAGTATCGTCAGCAAAAATGAATCTAAAGGCCTTTTTAAAGAGTTTTGACATAACAATAACATATATAATGTACAATTTTGGTCCTAAAATTGATCCTTGCGGTACTCCTGATATAATATGTCTTCCTTTACTCATATCATTTAAAATCTTTACGTTCATTTTTCTATTAGTTAAGTAGTTTTTAAAGAATGAGAGGAGTTTACCCCGGATTCCAATGTTTTCAAGAACCTTAATTAATTGTATATGGCTGAGAGTGTCAAAAGCTTTTGAGTAGTCAATAAAAAGCACCAGTACATGTTTTTTAGAATTAAGTTGAGAATTTATAAAATCAGAAAATTTTTCCAGCAATTTATCACAACTTTTTTTTTTCTGGAACCCGTACTGGCATTCATCTATAATATTCAAATTATTCAAATATTTATCTAAAATTATCGAAATATATTTTTCTAAAATTTTTTCTAGTGCCGGGAGAATAGAAATTGGCCTGTAATTGTTAATTTCGGAGTGATCTCCATTTTTGAAAATAGGTCCTACAATGCTATTTTTTAATTCATCGGGGATGAGGCTGGTATCGATTATTCTGTTGATAAAGTGAGCAATAACAGAGCTAAGTAATTTGACATGTTTTTTTAAATCAAACATACGAATTAGATCTATGCCCGGTGACTTTGAATTTTTCATACCTCCGATAATATATTCAATTTGCTTAGCATTAGCTCTAGGTAAGTACATTGAATGCGGTAGGGATTCTTGCAAGTGATTAGACGCTCGGAAATCACATTCATGTAACAACTTATTAACTCCTTCATCAAAAAAGTTAGCAAAATTTTCTGCCACTGCATCAGAAGATTGTGACTTTAGGAAATATTTAGATAAGACTTCATCGCAACCAGATTTATTTTTCCTACCCAAAATTGTATTAATTTCATTCTATGTTTTTTTAATGTTCTTGAAACAGTGATTAAATTTGTTATTATAGTATGCCTTTTTTGTGTTTAATATTTGTTTATTAAGTTTATTTCTATATTTTTTGAAAGAGATTTCATATTTTTTATTATTAGGCGTGTTTTTCCACTTTTTCCACATGGCATCTCGTATTAGAATACTTTCAGCGAGACTGTCATTCATCCAAGTTTTTTGGTTATTTCGAAATTTTTTGTTTTTAATTTTGTAAAGGTACTTTTTTCATAAATATTTTTAAAAATCGATTTTAATTCTGCATAAATAATGTTTGGTTCAGACAATTTTAACATTGCATTCCAATCGGTGATTTCGATCAATAAATCAATCCTTTTGTCCGATAGTGCAGTGTAATACTCTTGGTGCGATTTGTCGACGGTACATTTATCATAGTAACAGAAGTTAATACTAGCTGCAGTTAGGTAGTGGTCAGCTATTATTGAATCGCATACGCATGAACTGATTTCGGTCGTCTCCTTCACTCTTACATAGATATGGTCTAAACATGAAGCCGTTACATAGTTAGTCAATATCGCTTCTCTAGTCACATCATTTATACATCTGGTCATTCCAAAATGAGACATGAGGTTTTCATATTTATGCATAGTTATGGGTTCGTGTACATTTAATAAGTTAATATTCGTATCACCTAGAACCAATACGGATTCTTTTATATCAATATTTCCCAATATTGTCTCCAGCTCATCAAGAAATAATTTTTTTTTTGTATTAGGCGGTCTATATATTGCTAAAAGATGTAAGCGAATATGTTTGTTTACTGAAATGGTTCCGTAAACGCATTCAAAATTATTAGTCATAATATTTATTTTTTCAAATGTAAGGTGATCTTTCACGTACACAATAATACCGCCACCCGATCTTTTTGTTCGACAAAAATGGTACGAATTAAATCCCGGTAATTTATAAAGATTTATATTATTTTCATTAATAGACGTTTCGCATAGCGAAATTAAGTCGATGTTTCTCAAAGAGCTAGAAACAATTAATAGTAAAGTGTCCCAATATTTAGATAAAGATCGTATATTTAAGTTGAGGGCAGTTATTTTATTATTTCCTAACACATGTTTTTTTGTAGCCCAGTTTTCAAAAATTGACGTGCGTTCATAATCTATTTCTGCTGAATCAAAATCACAGTTCAAGTCACCCATATAGAATAATATTTTAATTGGCAGCAATAATATATAAACATGTATTGGGATTTATAAATATAAATACGATAGATACATAACAATATAGCAGTTAGTATTTCCGATATGTTCCAGGTTAGATTATAGTTTTGTACAGAACAAGGTAGGTTTACTAATTGGCAACAATAATTACATATTGAACTTTTTCTACACATACGAATACACGAAGAGTGCGCGAACATCAATATAATCATAGATTTCAGTATACTAGCGTTTAACACTGTGGCAATGGGATAATGCATTGTAACATAAATCGCAAAAATTTTCGGCAAGGATATGAAATATTTATGTCTCAATAAATTATATACATTACGATGCATAAATGAAAGTGATAATATGAAGTTAAAAAATGAAAAAATTGTGATTAGCATTGTAATTGTTTTTTAGAATTATAATACATACCTAATCATAGTCTATACGACTTTGAGCGATATGCATCATCTTTTTGTAGTAAGAACAATTAGTATTATTAGCTTTGTGATTGGTATTTAGGGTCATCTTGAATAAGGTGTTCTGATGTGCACAGTTACTACATTTTTCTTCAGTGTTTTTGTTAGGGCATTCCTTCCATTCGTGATCTTTTGCGCAATGTAAACACGTCGCACGTTTGTCCTTATTAAAACATTTTAATGCAGTGTGACCAAATTTGAGACAATGGTAGCATTGCGTCAAGGGGCTGGCATCTTCCACTCGTACTCTGCTAAAACCAATGTTAATTTTTTCCTTTTCCATGAGGTAAGACCTTACTGCTCCGCTGGTTTCAAATATATAATTAGTGAGTCCATTTTGGTTTTTTGGTTTAAACATTTTTATTAGTTTAATCGTGTTTTTAGTATCGCTATTCATGATATCTTTTATTCCATCGTTTTGTGTTTTTATTGCCTCAATTATGTCCTCTTCAATTAAATCTACTTGAAGATTTCTTATGAATATTTTTGGATTTTTCTTTCTTAATTCTTCTGCAACCATGTTTTTTTTAAGGGTTGTGATGAAAGGCTTTAAATCACAGTGAAAAAAAACAGATAAACCATAGCTGCAAAAAATATTCAAATTATTTATGAAAACGGACATGCTAACGACATCTGGCGGAGAAAGAATTGATTCAACTTGCTTGCAGTAGACACCTGTAATAGTTGGAATTAAATCAAGGTTCCGGGACGAAAGCAGAGAGGTCGTAAAATCGTCTAGCACGAGAAAGAAACCCCCTTTTCTAGGCCTAAAAATAAATATTGAATTTTGTCAACCAATAGATCTGAACAAAGAACTATAAAATTTTGAGTAACCAATCAGTGAACGGAGGGGCGTGTGTCTACGAAAGACAAAGGAATGAACTATGGACCCGACATTAAAATAGATAATTAACGACATTTCGATTCCCACAGAAATTAGAGGTGAACGCACTTTAGGGTAAGCATCGACTTTCAAGGTGACAAACTCCTGGGAATGTTTACAATAACTGAGAAATTTATGAGGTATCGAACCGTCGAAATCGAGGGCTTTGGAAGTTTTACAAGTTGTAAAGCACACACACAAAAATGCAATGAAAAAATTATAAACGTGATAGTATAAAAAAGGACGGGAAAAGCGAAGGAAAGTTACTGGCGGAATTTTCAACTGTAGTGCAATTATTTATGATAGAAGTAGGGTGTCGAGTTCGAAAAAATCGTACTAAAGAGAGGTGAGAGTTTTGGAAACAATGGAAATTAATCGTTATCAATTTAAGATGAAACGGACATATTTGTAAATCAATTTTGAATGAAAATCTCGCAAAAAAAATAGACATTTTAGAAAAGTGCGGCGACCGAATGGAAGGATAATACAGAGATTTTTGAACTGCTACAAAGGTCCTAGGGACATGAAAATTGAGTATCAGAAGAAGACAGTAAAACTAAACATATAGCGATAGATTAGATTCAGGAAAAGTAGACATTTTACATAATTATTAGGTTAGATAGATATTAGAGCTACACAAGATTACAGAGGGATCGAAACAAGATAAAAGGTTGACGGTCTCATGTGTATTTTGGAATATAAACAATCGAAATCCGAACATGATTTTTATTTACGTTAAGGTAATGAACGATTAGAAAAACGATTAACTTTAACGTGGACCTTATGAATGTTTATTTAAAGCAAAAGAGATTAAAAATAATGGCTCTAAAATTAAACTAAATTTACGGCCGTAGTACATAAAATCTGAGACGTAAACATATGTCCAGACGTATAATTTATGTGAAATCTTGTAAGTGAGGGATGGAGAATGGGCGGAGATTGGATCAGGCAATAAAAGTGACAGATATCCCAGAGTCAAATTAGGTATATCTTCCATAGAAGTGTGGGAAACTATATATTAATTAATAATAAATGAAGTATGAAATTTTCCTGGAGACCACACACATCGGGAAAAGTGAGAGAAAGATAAAAGGAAGGGTAAAGAACGGAGATAAAGAATAATCCAAGTGGAGAAAAGTGATACAATTCAAATTTATCCGTGAAATAAATAAATACGACTTTGAAAATAATTAGTTATAGAGTTATGAGAAATAACAAAAGAATAAAGAAGAAAATTGTGCAAGAAAACGTCGCGGATAAAAGAAAATCCAAAAGATAAGGAAAAACTCAAATCTGCGACATAAAGATAGAAAGTACGGGTGGAAATGGAAAATCTCATATAAGTGACAATAAAATTAAGTAGAATTTAAACAAATCGAAATTCAAAAATGCGTAGTAAAGATTTCGACATGGATTTAAACAATTTTTGCACGAGATGCATAAAATTGAGATCTATATATGTGTTATTGAGGATGGACCTATCGCGAATTGGAAAAAAAAAGGAACGCAAAATCATGAGATTTTAACTACATTTTGTATGAACGGAGGACAAAGGAAGCTTGGGCGACTAACGCGGACTTACCCGATTCGGACCCTATCGATTTAGAGTTGTGAGATGGAAATTGACCACCGCCCAGAGCCGGAAAGCAGAACATCTTATGGAAGCACAATCGATATTGATGGCAGGGATGTTCGGATTTGCGAGTTGGTAAAAGATGGAATCGATCATCAGAGGAAATTCAGATACGTCTTTTGGAATCTGAGAAGGGTATAAAATAAAGGTACACACCAGTTTCGGAGAGTCAGTCGAGATTTTGAAAACGGAGTTTACGTCGCAGTACTACGTCTATTGGTAAAATTCTAGTGAAATAATCTAAGTGTTAAATTTTGAAAAAGTCTAAGTTTAAATTCTGAACAAGTCCCTGGACTTAGGAAGTTTTGTGAAAAGTTAGAAATTTTAAATTCAGTTTAAATTCCTTTGAAAATCCCATCAGTGAAGTTTTGTTGAGTCAGTTTAATTTGGTTAAACAGTGAAAAATAATTATTATTTAAACTCAGTGCTTAAAAAGTGTTAAGTGAAGTGCAAAAAGTGATTACGGAATTAAAAAATTAAATCAAAATTAAAAATAATTATTTCATTCAAAGTGAAAATTAAAATTCGATTGAGAGTGTTGTCGTTCATCTAGAGTGGATGTGCTCGTGAATTGAAATTTAAAAATAGATTATAATTTAACATCAATTGGGTTAAAAAATAAAAATAATAGTAATAAATATTGACGTCTTAGTTTAAAATAAACACAATCTAGACAGTTCGAAAAGAAATAACAACAAATGCTCAAACCTTTGTTCTAAAAGTAATAGTTCGGAAAAGAAACTAATTTATTAAGAATCGAGATAATTAAAAGTCTGCGCAATTCGGAAAAAAAATTTCTTATAAAAATAAATAAAAAGAAATTTAGAATCAAAAAAATTGATCAATTAAAATCCATCGTGCGTATAGCGACAGTGTTAAAAGTGTTTGTCGTTTTAACCGGAATTCTAAACATCAATCTACCATTTCGAAAAAAGTATTTGAAACAGCTATCATTCAAAAGCCTAAACTAGAAAGGTGTTATTAAATCAACGGGTTTTCTGGATTAGGATTTCGTTCGGAAGAAAAATTAAATATCAGCTAATTTATGTGATTCAAGCGAGAATAAAATATTATATAGGAATAAATAGTCGAAAAGATTTATTTTGAAATTAGTTGAAAAATACAATTAATTAGGTAGGATTTCTTCATCAAGGTTGTTGTGTACACCCAACCGGAAATACCTTGATTGGGGTAAGTTTTCCTTTTATAAATAATTTTCAGGTCCCAGGAGACACAGAAGGGCTGTGAAATGGAAGTATATCAATTGAATATTAAAGAAAAACAACAAAAAGGAATTACACACTAATAGATGTAATATTTGTATTTATCTATATAAAAAATAAAGTAATATATTGTATATAAAGAATATATATATGAGTAATGTATGTGCCTACTGGTATATATATATTTATCATTTAATCAGAACATCGAAATGGTAGCGATTTTTAATACCTACCCGAGGACATATCTATATTATTGAAAAAGAAAATATGTATTTATTAATATTCCAGACTATGTAGAATCATATATCTTATATTTATTTATTAATATATGTAATCTTATTTAACGTATTTTGACAATCGAGATATGTGTACTTATATATATTTATATTTATTTTTCACCTAACTTCTAGTAAATTTACTAAATTCGGAAAATGAAAAATATTTTAACTTCAATAAAGGAATTAAAAATATTTAAATTAACTATGCACAGTGAACGGTGGCATAACTGAATCACAAGGAGAGCGCGAGATATTTTAAAATAAACAATCTCACATCTGGGTTAGTGGGTCAGATGAGATGTTTACATTGTTCAATTTGTTGATAAAACAAAGCATACACTGAAGAATTGGGTCAGTCAACTGCATAGTTTGAAAACGACCTTGGCCATAACTAGATAATTTGTCAGGGTTATAAGGATAATTACCAGGATGTCATTGTACAATGTGCAGCGATTTTTGCGTATTCACAAATACCTATCATTCACAAACAACAATTGAAAATCACGGGTTAGCAAGATTTATATCAAAAAATTACATGAAACATTTAAATATCATTGATTAGATAGTCGCATAGATTTTTATTAGTTACCTGAAACAGCTGGAAGCTGCGTGCTTACAAATACTTATCATTCACAATCGACAATTGGAAAATCACGGGTTAGTAGGATTATATCGAATAATTATACGAAACATTTGAATATTATTGATTGGGTGCTCATACAGAACCCCATCAGTTGCCTGAGACATTTGAGAGTCGAGTACTCTCTAATGTGGCAACCAACTACTTGAAACAATCGGAAAATCACGGGATAGGATGAACAAAAATTAATGTTGAACCCTGGAGGTAAAATTTAAAACAAATACAGTTCATCAGATAGGAGGCAGTGGTCGCTCCTACAACAAGACCATGAACCAAACCAAATAGAGATGACGATTCTCTTAAATAAAAACGTCAAAACCAAACAAACAAAAAGCCTGGAGTTCGATAGCTCTCCAAAACAAACTATCAAATAAGACCTTATTCTACTAGTATTTATTAGTATAACCTTATTCTTACGTATATATTCGGTTACCAATCCTAGAGTTTCGCAGAACTCTTCGTGCGAGATCCGAGCTTGGAATGCGAGGTAGATAGCCTCGTATTGCGAGTTATAAACCTTTCCCAAACTGTATGTATACATATATTTATTCGTATGTACTGTTTACTGGAGGATGCGGACCTGCATACAGCTTGCATTTTAGGTCTTCTGGACCACTCTCGCATCTTCTTTTAAACGTGGAATGAGGATTCACGACCCGTAAGCCCACACCAACTGTGAGTATATGATTATATATAGGACGAAACCGGTTCGCCCTAAGTAAATTGTAGTCCAAGGAGGGGTCGGAATTTGGGGGTATCGGGACTCGAGGGGAAACTTGAAGGCAGTGCATGATGACGTGGAAGGCTTTTTGGGACGCGATAACTTAGGTATCAATCAAAGAGCCGTGTCAAAGGATTGTGCGAATTTCTTGTTGACTCACGATCATCTCGTTTACTTGCAGGAGGATTTGGAGCCAAATTATGCCAGCAAATGGGCTATTCCGAGTTCGTCAAATATGCAATTAACTAATTACATTAACCTACTAAATCAATCTTTACATGTACCTTATAGCAGCAGAATCATAAAGGAGTGGCGCCAAACAGACACAAGAGTTTACCAAAATCAAATTTACTAACAATTAACCATTTGAGTTATTTTTAATTACCTGTCCAAATAAACATGTATAATATCTTTTATCAGCGTTTAACTACGACTTTGTTAGGGTGCAGGGAATCAGAATAATTACAATAGGAAAGTTAGCTCATTCAGGGAATTCATTTAAGTCTAGGTTTGCAATGGAAAGACCAATTAAATTGTGAAACTCGACGCCTCGATCAGAACCAAGGGGGTTACCACAAAAATGAAGGTAATTAAAATCCTATATCATAAATCAAAAAATTACACAACGTTTGATGGAATTTAATTACAATATAAATACGGAAATATTTGCGTTCAAGTTCGTAAATAACGTATTAATTAGTTAAGTACATATGTCTATAAAGATATATAGTACAAGAGAGCTTTAAGTAGCTTTCTGTAGATATCAAAGAAAAGGGTCCAATTTTCATGGAGGCTTATGTGTTGTAGGGGAGGAATTTTCCATCCCTGCGAACACATATGCAAAGCCTTAGAGAAAAAATTAAATATCGGTCATAGCCAAGAGAGAAGAAAATTTTATATTGTTTTAAACAAATAAAAGAATGGCGAAAAGAGGGAAATATTACAGGGTTTTATTGATTTCATCTGTCAATTTCTCTGCATGTTCTTTTGAAGGACAAGATATAACACCTACCGTCACATATAATACCTACCGTCATTGATTACACAGATAGTGAATACGCTCCACATTAAAACTTCCAAAACATTAGAAAATTGCAAGTAAACACAACATAAAGTGTCGAAGTAGTTAAATCACTTCATCTTCGAAATATTCAATCAGTTAGATTTTTAAATTATCGTGTGTGCTGTGCAGTGCTGTGTTTTAAAAATATTAAAATAACAATTTTCAACTGGTAAACATACCAAACGCGCAGGCGCATTATCAGTCCGTCATTACTATCGCCATTGGTCGAAAGTGTCGTCACTTTTGAATAGTGCTAAACAGTTTGCGGGAAACAGGCGTTTGTGTATAAACTAATTACGAATAAAGTTAACATATTTTTAACTCTTTTTAAATAAATTTTAATATGGATTTAAACGAGAACTCTCTTAACTATATGACCAAGGCCAAGGATCTACTCTGTTCGCTGATAAAAATTATTAATGACCCCGGCAACAAATTTACGAAGGAGCAAATGGGTAAAATTACCCCGATAACAACGGATCTGTTAGGAACCACAGGATTGATGGCTGTTCGTATGGGAATGTTGGAAGGAGAATTGTCAACATTAAAAAGTGTAACGGATACTCAGTCTATTGTTACTAACCCGACAAATACTTCATCTTCAATAAATGATTTGCTCGCAGAGGCCGAGGAAAGAAAAACCCGGTCAAAGAACATTATTTTATTTAATGTTCCCGAAAGTATTTCAGAATCAACAACAACAATTATTAAAATGGACAGCGATAAAGTAGTTTCAGCGATTAGTGATATAAATAATGAATTAATACCGAGTGTGGTTAAGTCGTACAGACTTGGTGTAAAAAAGTCCAACAAAATTAGACCGATTAAGGTCGAATTCAATGACTCTGTCTCGGCTCGTGAGGTTTTGACCAGGAACGCAAAACTGAAAAACGGTATAAAGGCCAGTAACGACCAAACACCATTGCAGAGGACTCAACTTCTAGATTTACGCCAACAACTCGAGACGAGGAAGAACAACGGTGAAACCAATATAACTATCAAATATGTGAACTCTGTACCTAAAATTATTGAATGTGCGCCAAAAAACTGAAACAACAAAAAATAAAATGCTACTACCAAAATGTGAGAGGGATCCGCACTAAACTTCCCATGTTGCTGACTTCGGCGGCAACTATCAGCAGTGATATCTTCATTTTAACCGAAACATGGCTCGACTCAGGAATCAATTCCGCCGAATTAGGCTTCCCTAATTTCAACATCTACCGTATGGATAGGAATTCTAAAACAAGTGCCAAAACGAGAGGAGGTGGTGTAGCCATTGCTATCTCAAAAAATCTCAGTTCTTCAAAAATATCCACAAAAAACACATCCATCGAGCAACTATTTGTCAATGTGAACACTTCTAGAGGTAAAATAATAGTGGGATGTGCATACTTACCTCCGAATTCTGATGTCCAAAGCTACAGCAATCACTGCGACGAGGTTGAATCAATTTGTGCTAAATATCCTAATACTAAACTACTTCTAGTTGGTGATTACAATCTGCCACATTATGATTGGTGTAATATGAATTCTGTCAATTCTTGTTCTAATGTTAATATTCGTGTTATTAGAGATATGGCACTGTTCTTAGGTCTAACACAATGTAATAATGTTCTTAATATAGGAGGTCGTACGTTGGATTTGGCACTGTCAAATGTGTCTGACGTCTGTGTTGTGAGAAGTACCGAAATTCTATTACCTGTCGATGTTTACCATCCACCACTAGAAATATGCATGTCCAATCTTAAACCAATTCCTATCGTAAAAAAGGTAGTAGAAACTCGAAATTTCAAAAAAGCTGACTATGTTAAAATTTCAAATTTCCTTAAACAGACTGACTGGTCATTCTTTGATAGCGACGATGTTATTAATGTACACCTTAAAAAATTTTACGTCATCGTTAATTCTGCAATTGAACAATTTGTTCCTTTAACGACTTACAGAGAAACTCTATACCCAAAATGGTTCTCAAAAGACCTGATAGACTTAATTTACCTCAAAAAATTATCTCATAAGAGATTCAAACAAAGTCGCCTGGCCATCGATTATACTGCGTTTCAAAAATTGAGGGCAGAGTGCAATAAGCTCTCCGCAAAATGTTACAAAAATTACATTAGTGATGTCGAAGGCTCTATCATGGACGACTCAAATTTCTTTTGGAAATATGTTAAATCCCAAAAAGAAAATGGTACTTACATACCTAGTAGTGTGTCATTCGATTCTAAATTATCCCAAAATCTTCAGGAAACTGTTAATCTTTTTGCTGATTTTTTTAGCGGCGTTTACATTAATGCAAGTGAAGACAGCAATATTTCGTGCTTTGATTTGGTTGAAACTCTTGATATATCTGACTGTAATGTAACCATAGACGATATTATATCTAAGCTGAAGAGTCTTGATTCCCGAAAATCCGCAGGACCTGATAATGTTCCGCCCAGGTTTTTAGTAAATTGTATGCATACATTGTCATATCCTATTCATAAGTTATTTACAAAGTCACTCTCATCAGGTGTATTCCCGGACCTTTGGAAGTTTAGTCTTTTAACGCCCATTTTCAAAAAAGGTAATAAGAGCGAAGTAACAAATTATAGGCCAATATGTATAATGTCTACTTTACCCAAACTTTTTGAAAGCCTAGTACTAGATAAGTTGATATCCCGAATCAATCGAACCATCTCTCCCCTTCAACATGGATTCATTAAAGGTAGATCTACTCTTACCAATTTGATATTGTACACGAATGATATTGTTAATGCCCTTAATGCATCACATCAAACTGATTCCATATATACTGACTTCAGTAAGGCATTTGATAAAGTAAACCACAAAATATTATTACGTAAACTAAAATTGTTGGGAATAAGAGGGAGCATGTTGGAATGGTTTAAGAGTTATCTATTAGGAAGGTACTTAGCAGTCAAGATAGATTCGTTTACTTCTTATACATTTGCTGCCTCGAGCGGAGTACCACAGGGATCTCACTTGGGCCCAATATTATTTTGTTTGTTTATCAATGATATTGTTAATATTTTTACTAATGTTAAAGTCCTGTTATTTGCCGACGATCTGAAGATTTACAGAATAATCAAAGACGATGACGATCGCGCAATTTTGCAGTTGAACCTTAATAAACTATGTGCGTGGTGTTCTGTCAATGATTTGCAACTAAATTTAGGTAAATGCCAGATTATCAGTTTTTACAAAGGCAAAAATCCACTTAATTTTTCCTATTTTATGAATGGTGCTAATCTTCTTCGTGTATCACAGATTCGTGATCTTGGTGTTATATTCCACGAGAGTCTACAGTTTAACGAACACATCGATGAAATAACAAGCGATGCGATGAGAATACTAGGTTTTATTTTGAGAATGGGAGCAAATTTTAAAAGTATGTCAACATTAAAACATCTGTATTGCTCGTTAGTACGAAGCAAATTAGAATACAATTCCACCGTATGGTCACCGTACTACAAGGTCCATTCTCAATCATTAGAAAAGGTACAAAATAAATTCCTTCGGTACATTAATTTTAAAATGAAAATTCCAATCGAATTTATAAATTACAATAACTTGCTTGCTGAAACTAAACTTCTTAAATTATCTGATAGAAGAGTGTTAATTGATTTGCTATTTTTATTCAAAATTATTAAATCTTTAATTGACAGCCCTAATCTGTTGGAACTTATTTGCATTAATGTTCCTGCTAGGCAAACTCGCAGTAAAGATACTTTTAAATTTAACAAGAACCTCAACACTAATTATTCTATTTTTTCACCAATTCCTAGAATTCACAACCTTGCGAATAAATACTGTGAACTTATAGATATGTTTGGTTTTGACAATTTTGTGAGCTTTAAAAGGCAACTTATTTCGATTCTATCGGCTAATAATTAACTTTTATAGCTTTAATAATTTTATTACATCTTCTCCCATTCGAAACCTTTCAAGTAAATTATATCCATATTTGTTTGTTTTTTATTTGCTCTACTATACACTTATAATTGTATGCATATACCTACTAACTACTTTTTATACATAACACTATGTTCCATCTCAGATCTTATTATTTCTTATTCATGTCGATATTGCTAAATTCTATTAGTTTTTGCTTTTTACAGGTGCAACTCTTATTTTGTTATTTTTTTTTTTTTTTAAATCTCTGTTATAATGTTCTTTACCTCACGAGTAAGTTACACTCTAATTTATATTGGTCTATCGATTTGTTAAACTCACAATTAATACTGGGTTTAAACACACCCACTTACTTACTTTTTATGTTGAACTTTCTTTTACTTACTATTTCATGCTTGGGTATATTTTATATTGAATCCATCTTATTAGTGTTTTGCTAATTTGCACAAAATTTTATTATATGTGTTGCTTTCTTACAATTAACTCCATTTATCTTCTTATGTTCAATTATTGTAATCAATGTAAATGTATATTTTCATGTAAAAGCCCATTAGGGCGTAAATAAAATAATAAAAATAAATAAATAAATAAATAATTAATTTATTTTGCGAGGCTTTTCGTATTCCGTTCACTGCGATACCCAAGTTTGCTATTTTAATTTTCTTAACGATTTGTTCTTTAATAGCATCCGATGTCATGTTCGAATCTTCACCTTTGATGATCAATGAGAATTTGGATTCCGGGATTACTTTGAGACAACTTGCGTTTGTTTTTTTTTCAAAATTGCTCGTATTCTCGATTTTTTTTTCTAATTTTTCAATTAGTTTTGACTGGAGACAAACAATCTCGTTTTGAAAAGATATTTTTTCCTGAGTCCATTTTTCTTCTAATAGTTTTATATTTAATTCCAGATTATTTTTAGCTTTCGAGTCCTTTACCGTAGAAATATTTGAAATTTCTAATTTTATGTTTTCTATTATCGACAGCACGTCCATAATGGGTTAAGCTTGTGACCGCCTCGCGGAACACCTCGCTCCCGGCAAAACTTAGATAAATGTGACAATTCTCTAATAATGTATTGTCTTTCTATAAACACGTCTACACACTACCACGGTAGAATGACGAACTTCATTACAATATTGACTGTCCTGAGTTACTCCAATTAATCAGCATCCACATACCCAAAAGATCTTGCCGAAATTTACTACCCTTTTATTTTTACAACACCGGGACACTGTCTTATTAAAATTCCCCGATTCCAAGACTTTACAGTCTCGGAAATAAATACTCTGATCTGGGAGATATATTTCATCTTAAAAATAATCAATATAAATATTGTTTATTTCAATTCTTTTATATATCGAGACACAAATAGACATCTATAATTTCCGCAATATATATATTTTTATTTTTATTTTGAATGTGTATTTATTTGAGACTTCTTATCATTTTTACTAATGTATCTTATTTTTTATATGCTTTTGTTGTAACATTTAATATTTTTTTCTTTTTTCGTTGTATTATGTTTCCTTTATTGTTTTAATTTTGTAGAATTAATAATAACTGTGATACTCTACTATTAAACTTTGTAGTGTGTAAAAGCCCATTAGGGCGTGTAATAATAAATAAATAAATATTGAGCAACGTTGTTTCGGAAGGTTGGTAGACTGGATCTTCAGATCTAGTAATAGTTATCAGGCAATATTTCTAGTTACATATAGAGCGAATCTTCAACTCTGTATAGTAATAATAAAATTAGATAATTTACATAGCGCCGTTTTTGAACGAAAATTCTCAAGGGCGTTTTACAATTTATAACGAGTTCTTGGGCTCTAACTATATTTTTTATTTACATACAGATACAGAAAAATATACTTACCTGGCAGGTCACTTCAGATAAACATGCTTTTATTAAAATGTTTACGACTTGAAAATTGATTTTCTATTTGTGTTTTTTTACCCTCCCTTACTACAGATATTGCTTTTATCAGAAGATTAATGAGAAAAGTAGAATTGATATTTCTTTTCAAAATTGAAGAATTTAGCACTCTTTAGGAGTGCACAATTTTATTTTTGATGTAGCTGATTGTGGAGGCGAAAGGTTTCTGAATATGGATACGACTGTCTAAAAGATAAGTTTTAAGTTCATATACTCGTAGAAATAATGTGTTGGTCTCCTTCAATGAAATTTCATATTTGTTATAGATTTATCATATAAATTAAAGCATGTTATAGACATAAATTCTAGAATTTTTGGAAAATACCAAATGGTACCTAAGATATGAGCAGTCAAAATATTGATATTTGAGGTTGACCGAAAAGTTCACGGTACATGTGCATCAACGTTTACCTGTTGCAGTACTTGCATTTGAATTATGAATCGTATTAAATCATGTCTCGTGTCAAAATCGAGTTCACTTTGGAAGCTCATAAAACTACAAAAAACTAATTTTGCTGTTATTAATAAGTCTTTAAATATAACACATTTTCATTAAAAATAAGAGACAACTTCATTTTGTTTTGGTTCGTGAGTGTAGGTATACATATTGCATCTTTAAATTAATCCCTTCCCTATAACCTTCCTCATAGAATCTCTCTATTAGGTAGTAATATAGTTATATATCTACCCTGGTTTCACAATGTACAGACGTTGGAATTGAAGTGCTGTGTCTCTAAAAAGTGTTTAAAAAAATATTCAATTTGTGTAAAAAATAGTTATCGATAGGATAACATTTTTCTCACGCAAATCAATGTAACAATGTTTCAAATTTTTTTAATTACATTTATTTTTTTATTTTTTTTATTTTTTTATTTCCTTTATTTTTTCCCAATTTACATATTTCACATTACAAGTTTTATAATAATAGGAAAGGGAACCCACTAAGGCGCAGCCTGTGCGTGGGTAATATAAGTTAATACATTAGATTTTTGTACCTAAAAATATATAACAGTAAAAATAAAAATAAAAAACAGTAAGCATAATAAAGAAAAACGGTAGGATTATAATTAAAGTTAGTCTAAAAGATTGTGCAAGAGGTGCATATTAAAAATAAATCAAAGTAAAAATGAAGATTGTAAGATAATATATATGAATTAAAATAACACAAAATAAAATAATAATAACTATACAGAAACAAAATAGAAAAAAATAAAAATTAAATGAATAATGCTTCAACATTTGCATTGTACAGCCACAACTTTAATTCTTTTTGGTATTGCGCTAGTTTAGTTGTTACTTGAATTTTTTTTGGTAGTAGATTAAAAGTGCGAGGTCCAATAAAGCTATTGTGAGATTGCATTAGTTTGGTATTGGTTTGTGGGGTATAAAATACATGATTTCTTCTAAAGTTGATTTTGGGTTCATATTTTTGAAATTTGTTTTGGTTTTTCATGACATATTTCAGGCTTTGGAGTAAAAATAGTTTACGGAGATTGAATAGTTGAGATTCCTTGTACAATTGATCAGTCGAAAATGTCCTCTTTTTATTATATATAACCTTGATAATATGATTTTGTACTATTTGTAGTGGTTTTATAAATGTATCTAGTGCGCCACCCCATCCTAATATACCGTACATAATTGAGGATTGCACTAGAGAAAAATAAATCATTTTCAATTTGTCAACATTGAGTACTTCCTTATGTCTATAAAATATGTACGTCAGATATCTTAATTTAGAAACGGTGTTATTAATTTGTGGTTGCCAGTTTAAATTTCTGTCAATATATATACCCAAATATTTGATCTTTTCAATTTTTCCAATTTCAAAGCAAGAGGTGCATGTTACTTTATTACAGTAAGCATTATGTAATCTAAGTTTAAGGTTATTGGGAAGTTTGTTTTTACTGTTTTTGTAAAAAGTTAGGTAAAATGTTTTACTATAGTTTAAGAAAAGTCTATTACAAGTTAGCCATGATAAGACATATGAAATACATTTTGTTGCATTTAAAAAAGTTTCAGGCCAGGATTTTCCATTTACTATTATTGCTGTATCATCAGCGTAAGATACAATATTACCAGGGATTACAATATTACATAAATCATTAATATATATTAGAAACAGAATTGGGCCAAGCACAGTCCCCTGTGGTACTCCATTTTTTATCACTGTTTCTGTACTATAAAAGTTCCCTATTTTTGTTTTTTGTAATCTGTCTTTGAGATAGTGAGTGAGAATTTTTAGTGCATCTTTTTTGAAACCTATTTGATTAATTTTGTTTATGAGTAGATTGTGATTTACAGTATCAAACGCTTTTCTTAAGTCTAAAAATATAGCTAGACTTTTTTATTTTGATCAACGGATGTGTATAAATTTTTTGTCAGATCGAATATTGCATCTTCGGTGCTTAATTTACTTCTGAAGCCATATTGATTTTCGGACAGGATATTGTTTTGTTCTAGGTATTTCATAACTCTATTTTTGATACATTTTTCAAATATTTTTGAAAGGTTTGAAACTAAGGTCTGTAATTGTCTAATATGTGTGTGTCACCCGATTTGTGAATTGGTATTATAGTGGAGATTTTAAATTGTTCTGGGAAATATCCCTCTTTTAGGGATATATCATAAATATGTTGCAAAGGAGTTAAAATATATTGTTTTATTTTTTTTAGCGTATTACCTGATAAATTATCAATTCCTGAAGAATTAGTTGGTTTTAGGCTGTCAATGTGATTTTCAATTTCATTATTTGTGATAGGTGTAAAATAATCTAATGAGTTAATTGAATTGTTTGTTGGTACCAAAAGCAGAGATGAGTCAACGGGCGCTGTATTAGCAATCTTACTGGATGATTCAAGTACTTGGTCTACTACATTTGTGAAGAAGTTGTTAAAGTTATTTGCAATGTCAGATTTGTCAGTTATAATATTGTTATTTATTTTAATCTCCTTCACCTCAGTTGATGCTATTCTTTTTTTATTCGTTATTTCGTTAATAATATTCCACGTTTTTTTGGTATCATTATTTGCATTATTGATTTGTTCACCATAGTATTTTTTTTTACAACTTCTTATTAACCTATTTAGTAAATTTCTATACAGTAAATATTTTGTTTTCACGAAGGACATTGTTCTGACATTGTTTTTTTGACAGGCTCTTTGATAATTTAGCATCTCTCTGTATAGTTTATCTCATTTTTTTAATGGAGACTATTATTCCTACAGTTATCCAAGGTTTTATTTTTTTTATATTTTCTCTTAGATATAACAATTTTATTTGTACTTTTTGAAATATATTCTTGGAGAGTTTTATAAAACGATTCTAATGCTGAATATGGGTTTGATATTGATAGAATTTGATCCCAATTTTCCAAAAGAAGTAGATTATTTAATGTGAGGTAATTAATATTATTTTTTTCAACTGTTTTAGAATTTTCTTTTGAACTTGCAGTTAAGATGTTGTGTCCGTAAAATGTTGGGTAATGATCAGTAATGTTTGTTATTAGAGTTGAAGATGTTGTTTTAAAGTGTTTGTGTGATTTAACAGATATGTGATCTAGAGTCGTGGAGTTATTCAGATTTTCTCTAGTTGGTGAGTTTATGTAAGACTGATATCCAGCACACGACAAACAATCTAAGTACTCATTTATACAGTTTGTTTTTTTGTTATTTTCATTTATATTTATATTGATATCACCGGTTAGTATTGCAAAGTTGAAGTTATTTCTGTTAGTCATTTTTAAGAGCGAATTAAGTTCGTTATTGAAGACAGATTCATTTAGTGAAGGTGATCTATAGATAGCTATTAGCAGATAATTATAATTGTTATGGTTAAATGTTAATTTAATAGCATTTGCTGCTTTAAAATCTAAAATCTCGAAAGCAGTTTTCATGAGACAATTATTCATAAATACCGTGACTCCATCGTGTCCAGTATGTTTGCATTTAGATGAAATGGTTATATATCCTGGCAGGTTATAGGGGATTACCTCTTTCATCTGTGTCTCTGTTAATATAATAATACTAGGAGAAAAATCTAGACTTTCGATTAGGACACAGAGTTCATCAAAGTGCTTTCTTAAACTCCGTATGTTCATATTTAGAACTGAAAATTAACATTTTTAAAATGATTATTTAGTTCACTTGTGTTTTTACATATAAAGTTTTCATGCAAAAAAATTTCATCAGACATTTTGAACAATGATGAAGCATTTATACATGTATTATTTGTATTACAATTTTGTTTTCTTGATTGAATGAATGAATGAAATGGAAATCAACGCATTTCCTGACATCCTATCGAGCTGAAACTCGGCAGATATACTCGTAGTTGATGACAATGCATTCTGTTTTGGTGGCACTCGCACATACACATGTGCGTACACACGCATTTTTCTGTAATCTGATGACATTATATTTAATAAATAAAAATTTACAGCAGTAAATGTTGGTACTATCCAATTAGAATTCAACTTAGGTGTAAGTGTCGTCGACTCCAGTCCCCGGGAAGGAGGTTTAATTCTTTTTAAATACATATTTTGATAAATAAAATAGTATAAAATAAAGTCGCTATCCGCGACTGTCTGTGCGCTTAGTTCTTCTAAACTACACAACGGATTTCGATAGAGTTTTCACTATCAATTTCTTCCGGAAGGTTTTTGTATATATGTATATGTATGTACATTGTACGTGCTTATTATACTTGTAAAAAGTAGAGAAAATTCGATGTTTTTAATCAATTCGTAAACAATGTACTACGGAATTGTATATCTTAAAAGGGTCTACAGAAAATTCCGTGATGGCATATGACTATCTCCTAAGGATAACCCCCAGCAACGCCGGGGGTTATCCAGCAGGCAACACGTCAGCTAGTATCTTAATAAAAAAATCATGTTTTTTTTTTACTTTGTTTTTAACGGGTTGACTTTTTTTACACTAGCTCCACACAGGAGAGAAAAAAATCCTTCAGGGCCTACATCATCTTTGGGGTTGCTGTGTGGTTGGTCTTTTTAGGGAAGTGAAGAAAAGGAAGTTCTGGGAAGAAAAAAGGCATGACATATGAATCCATCCCTCCTCATCAAAAGGTCTCCATCAATCAGTGGCGGCCCGTGACTTTTGAGAGTGATATATTGCTATGTTTATATTATAAATTTTGTTTAGTCCGATATTATTTTTTTTCAAGAATTCAATATTTTGTAAGTAGATTTTCAGGAATTTTCAGGAGTTTTTGGCTACAGTCAACAATTCCATTTTTATAGTATTAGCGCTCTAGTGCAACCAAAAGTCACTATCCAACCTACCCTCAAGCAATCTCTCTCAATCTAACCCACCAAGGAGTAGGTGAGCAAACGCATCCGCCACCAAGACATAGACCAACCTCACCCCATGAACCCGGGCACCCCTGCTAAGTAACCAAACATAGCTCACCACTTAAAGTGACCTATTGCGGGGGCATTGGTTATCCAATAAATGGTTCCCGTATCCATACCCGCCTCTCAAATTGAGGAGAGGTAAGAAATTTTTCTTTCACAGTTAGTTTCAAGGATTACTAGTACTGCACTTCAGAATCTTTTGTTTCCTGTTTTAAATAAACTTATTTACAACACGATATTGTGAATATCATAATAATGTTTCATCATCCTTTAATGTTACAAATATTTGTTCAGGAACCACCTCTCATATTATGAATTCATTTCAATGTTAACGAGAATTCAAGTTATTAGATGGTGCGCTGAAGGTCATTCGGAAGAAAAACAGAATGCTTTTCAATCTTGTTTTAATCAGACTAATCAATTGTTCGTTTTAAATATAGTTTAATTGATCGAAAACAAAACAAGCATTAAAACGTTATAATATCTGTCGGAAGTTGGGATTTAGCAAAAGAAACTATTTATACCAGGCACCACTTATAAATCATATTAAATCTACCAATTCCTAAGTTAAATTTAAAAAGTTAATTGAAATGTTTGTATTGAGAGACGATTTTCTTAATATTATTTCACCCTTGTCCTTTCTTAAATAATAAGATTTTATATAAGTCCCATTTGCTAAAAACCGAATGTCATCCCAGCTGTCTTTATTATGTACTTGTTTCGTCTTGAGAATTATGATTAATAAG
Source organism: Hesperophylax consimilis (assembly GCF_061612785.1). NCBI lineage: Eukaryota > Metazoa > Arthropoda > Insecta > Trichoptera > Limnephilidae > Hesperophylax > Hesperophylax consimilis. The sequence continues at coordinate 4,203,203 of NC_142857.1, forward strand.
TAATTATAGTTCAAACATTGTTACAATATACTGTCAAATTACCCATCTGGTAACTCATCAAATACAAATTATTTTTCTTTCTTTTTTAAATAAATTTTTCACAACATTTTTGCGTTTGTACGTAGTATTACTTTATGTTTGTGATTACTCTATGTTTTCTTCACTCAAATGTAAATTGTTAACCTCGATACAAGCTTAGTCCTAATGAGGTAGATTTTTATGAGAAAATACGTGATTTATGTGTAGTGAGATGTAATAAATAAATAAACAAACAAAAGTTTTTAACAACAAGACTCGCAGAGAACTAAATATTTTCATGGAGAACCATGAAATGAATAAATGGCTTTCATTTTCAATAGGTCTCTCGTCAATAAATATTGTTTTACGAGCATTTCAATAGACTAAATGCTACGTAAATGAGATGCCTTAGGCGTACGTGTGGCAAAACCATTTATGACCTATTTCAAATGTGGAGATCCGGGATAAGATTAAGAAATGGACGCTAAGGTGGTCTGGACATTTGAAGCAGATGAACAAAGAGGGCAGTGTTAGGTAAATAAATGACACAAAAGTCTGAGTCTTATTAAATAAACAATTAGATTTCACAAACAGTCCCATTTTAAATATATTTCCTTTCCCTGCACCTATGTTTACCCCCTCTCTCTCTCTTACTTAAGTCTTCCACCCCCACCAAAGTTGATGTTCTCTCTCCCTCTTCCAGCTTAACTATAAGTACCCATACACCTCTGTAATTAATTTAATATGTTTTTATTAACCCTGATGAAGATTCGGGTTGAACTGAAACCGGTTGGTTATAAATATATACAATAAAGTGGTATTCAAACAAAGTTATTTTATTTTAATTTTTTTTAAATAAAAGTGTTTGTTTTTCGATTGATTAACACAAAACATACGAATATGATATTGCTTTAAATTTTATGATAGCAATAACCGTGATCAAAATAATATAAATTCTTAATCAACCGGTTGGTATATATCACTGTATATTGTAATTTTACCATTCATAACTGATACTGACGTTAGTGCCTATATAATATCTATCACCTACAGATTTATCGACAGCTTCAATAATGATTAGTTTATCCGATAATTAAAGAGCAGTGATTGAATTCAGGCGGAGAAAAGCAGGAACGCCTCCCCGGTTCGTAAAATCTATCGTCCATTCCGTTACAGTTCGTAATTCAATTTACTGTTTATTAATAAAAAACCGAAAAAACTTTAAAAGCATTTCACCTGGAAAACATTTTCAAAATAAAACGTTTTCAACAAGAGTTAACAGTTATAACATCAAACTACACGAAATACCAAACAACTGTAAAAACATAGATATAAACCAATAGTGTTTTATAGACTTGTCTGTTTGCCGAAGGAGTGTAAACTTTATCTTACCCTTCGTCAAATTGTTCATATATTTTAGATATTTCTTGAGCAGATTTATCTTGCCTGGTTTATGATTGATAGTGGATATACCTTTTTGTGTGTGTATCTCACAAGAATATCCCACTGTCCGGAGCCAGTGGGACTAGGAGTGGGAGCTGGAGGGTGTGAGGAGAGAAAGGAGACATAGGAGAGGAAATTTGAGAACAGCCTGGCTATTAAGATCTGTTCTATGAGCATAACTAGAACCTTTTCAAGCAATTTTCGATTTTTAATGGTGGTCTTTCAGCTGGGCGGTACTTAAAGTATGTGTCTACTTTAAAAAAAAATAGTTTAATAAATGTAAATTTTATGAGAATAAATTTTAAGTTTTTACTCCTTCTCCCTAGGCTTTCCTGTTCTGAGGCGGCTTTCAGTTTTTATGTTTGTATTTAGTTTCCGGTAGTCTTTAAATTGTCTAAAAAATGTTACTGTTAAAACCTTTCCCTTACTGTGCTAAAAAAATGTAGTCAATACACATCTCAAAATAAGCGATTTAATGTCGGAACAATATGAATATTGAATATAATATATGGTATAATATATCAAAAGTGATAATAATTGTAATTTAATTGCTGAAAACATGAAAAAGCCATCGGCAGATCCTAAAAGAACGTGCGAGTGGTCCACATCTATCGACGGTCCGCTACCGACTGGAGGCTGGTGGCTGGCACACACACAGCTATGCGGTCGTAGGTATTGATGGTCTAAATCAAAATACAACCGTGGACGTGTTGATTTCTCATGTTCCCGCATAGCTAACTAAAGCGTCACACGGTTGATTGTATTGGTGTATTTGTTTCCGATTTTTAACAAAAATCTCTGATTTTTAATTGAATTTGAAAACCATGTAAAATGTTATTTTTTTAATTCAGTGCATAAATTTATAACGGAGGAATACCTAAAATCTGAACCCACAATTTACTATATTTATAGAGTTATTAAAGTTATTAGAAGCAATGTGTAGTAAATACACACAACGGATAAGGAAAGGTTAACTGTTAGTTGATTATTACTCTCTTACTCAGCCATGTTTTAACTTTAGTCTTAAATATATTCATTTCAGTTATTTTATATTTGATTTAGTAGACCGTTGTATTTTTTGTGTTTCGGGATAATAATTATTGCTTATAATAATTTGTTTTAATATTTCTCTCTTCAAAAGATGTATTACTGGGAATAACCAGTATATTTTGGCTTATTGCTCTAGTTGAGTATTTATGTTTGGCAGCGGAGTATTCGGTCATGTTTCTTTGTTTAGTTGAAGTAAAATATTTTTGAGTAATTTTTTTACATTAACCCCACTCAGGCGGTCCGGAGGAAAATAATTTCCCTCAAGGCCTAGTTCATCTTTGAGGATGCTGTGTGAAGAGTATTTTTAAGGAAAAAAGGAGATGAAGTTCTGGTAAGGAAAAAGGTATTAGAGGTGGATAGGAATCTAGGAATCAGTGTCGAACTTATGTAGTTATCCTTCCGTTGAGCCGCTCCGTGTAAGTGCTCTAGGTAGACCACCAACTCTGTAAGCAGAAAAGAATGCTATTCATTCTCCATTCAACTGTTAATTTATTTATTCTCCAACAATATATATCTGATAGTATTATTGTCCTAGCGTCTGGACGATGTAGGCCCTCTGATTGGTCAAATTAAAATTATGTGATTCGGATAAATTCTGCATTGGGGGTCTGTAGGCAAAAAATACCACTCTGCCCCTCAATTTTAAGCAACCGTAAGGTTCATTTCGGTTTGCAGGCGACCGGATACAAAAAAAAATAAGACATTAAAAATTAAGACACGATTTCATACTGAAATAGAATCGCCACATTTAATACGATATTTCTTCAAAATTATCGTTTCTGCTCATACAATTTTTGGATAATATCGTAGAAAATATGTTTTAGAAAGTTCGTAATCCATTGGATTAATTACATTACAGTGAAAATTATCCACAATTACGTGATTACGTTTGACGTTTGACGAAAAAAGCACGCGTTAATTCAATATGGCCGATACGCACCGCGGCAATAGGTGGCCGACAGAGCGCACCTCTGGCGGTGTAAGAACGAACCAAATGACTGGCGCGTATATTTAAATATGCAAAATTACTTGAACATCAAGCGTTTAATAATAAGATTTCTTCTGGAAGTGTATTTCAACTTTGCAATGGCATTTTTCATTATTATTTATATTTTTTTGCTTCTTAATTATATCTGATTTTATATTGAGATGTTTTCTAATTTCTAAAATTTCAAAATTATTTATTTGCGATGCTTTAATCCTGAGTGAAGTATTTTAAGACCTGAATTTTTATCGAAAGAGTGATTCAAAAGATGATTTGCAAACTCAGATTCACTATTTCCATTTAGAACCCTGAGATGTTTTTTAGTTCTGACTTCAAAGTTTCTATTGGTTCTACCTTTGTAAAAGAAATTACAATCATCCCAATTGAGTTTATAAACTCCTGATTTTTTTGTTTGATTTTCGCCATCTTTATTAATAAGAATATATTTCTTCATTCTGTTATTAGTGTAAAACGCCGGTTGAATAGTACCAGGAATGTTTTTATATATAATTTTAGAAGTATCGTTATCCACAAACAGAATTCTACTCCATTGTTTATTTGTTTATTTATATCTTAAGAAATAGGGTAAAAATACCGTTTGAAGAGAATATGTTTAATTTTTTTATTTAGTATTTCAACTATCAATTTATTAGAATAAACGTTATTAAATGTTATTTGTCTTATGAATATATTGTTTTATGGTTATATGCAATTTTTTTTTCAGGTCTTAAAATACTTCACACAGGATATAAAGCATCACAAATAAATAATTTCGAAATTTTAGAAATAAGAGAACATGTTTATAAAAGTAGATATAATTAACAATTTTTTTTTTATAAACTCTCTTTTAAATATTTTCCCACTTAACTGGTCTTTCATATTGTAATTCCTAATTCTTATAAACCCAGCCTACTCTTACCCCTCCCTCCTTCTTCCACTTATTTTTTCCAATTGTAATCTATATTTAATTTTTGACTTCGGTGTATACTTCGTTCATGAAACATGTATTGGTTGTATGTAAAAAATAAATGTAGTGATGTTAAAAAAGTTATTTGTTTTTTAATAAAATAAATTTTAATCGTATAACATTATTTTATCTATTTTATTGTATATCAATGCATACGTACATAATAAAATGTAAATATTATATTTATTTATTAATTGGACAATTTGCATAGCGCCGCTTTTGTAAGATATCACCTCAGGGGCGCTATATTGTAATAATCTACCTTTATATATAGATTTTTACTCTCCTGATGAAGGTGTATATATAATCTAACTTTAAACTTTATTAGATACAGTAACAGTTTTAGGTAAAGAATTACCACCAGTTGGAGTAAAATTCACACCTTTTAATTAAACCGACTGCTAATCTCATCGCACAATTACCCTCCTTTTATCCATAAACACAGGTACAATTAATCAATATGTAATAATCTATTATTTTAGTCAACTTTGTTTTAACTATCTTTAATTGTTGTGACAAACTATACGATATTGATTCAACTTATAGACATTGACGGTTGTAACACATATTTAAGCACTGCAAGTCTCCTATGAGCAAATTATATTAGGTACCATAACAGTTAATATCAGTTGTAGACATGTAGTCAATAATAGTGTTTCATTTGAATTAATCCATCACAAATACGTAAAATGTCATTTATCCAAACAACTTTAATTCTTATTATGCCTAAATTGAGCATGTTATTATTCATTAACTCCTTCCTGTTCCGTGTTTTAACAATATATACTCACCCTCTCTCTGTGAATGACCTAATATCTATCTATTATTACTTAATATATTATCACTTAAACTGGGCGCAGCCCAACCAAGTGCCGCCCGCAGGGCCTAGCAGCAAAAACACGCGGATCGGGTTTTTAACTGCTAGTGGTGTATTATTATATTGCAATATTCTTCTAGACAGTAAATTTCCTCTTTTTTGAACGTCGAGTCTGCAAAATGTCATCAAGAAATATCAAAATTCCTCTTTGAGGGGTCTGAAAAAGGGGTGGGGATAGTTTTTAGAAATCTAATGTGAACATAGACTATTTTATCTCCCGGCCTGCAGAACTAACTTGCCAATGGTCATGCCTGTGGGGAGAGCAATCTTGCTGTTGAACAGAATCAATTCGGATATCGACATGTTTTGCATCAATGAAGCTTCCTTTAAAAGGCAAGCTCTATTATCACTGGTATAGTTGATATACACATTGTTAATATTAATCTAAGAATTCTTATTATAAATATATTTTAAAAACGCAATGAAATTAACAATTTTGTAATGTTTTTGAAATTAATAAACAAATTGAATTGAATTAAACAGTGAGTTCCTTCTGTTTTCGTGCTTCCTCTTTATGTGCATTTCATCAATATACTTTATAGAAATAGATTCTGACATATTTATTGAGAGACCCTACATAATTTATCGAAATCTGCTGTACAAACAACAACTAAAAAAATGCGAACATATGTACGTGTACATATTTAACAAATTGTTTGAAAAATTGCTTCTCTTATAATAAAGTGTAGATAAAGTTTAGTAAAAAACTAGTTTGAAAGGCAAATTGGATAAATAATAATGTTCATAGGATTATAAATACAATATTTCCGACCATGCCCGAGACCCGTTTGGCATTTATAGAGCATTGCATATAACAAAGAACCGAGAGGACTAGATACCTATTTTAATGTTTTGTGAACACCTAATAAGTTTCATTGCGTTTCTTTTTTTACTAATTTGGGAAGGTATTAGCTTATTATTTACGTATTAAACCCCATTAAAGCTTTTACAATTTCAAAAGAGAAACAAAATTATTATATAACATACGTCCATAATTACAGGTATGATTTGCGATTTACACGGCGTATTAAAAACCCGGATTTACTACATCATTTCATCAAGAAGACAGCATCCCTAAAGATGTCAAATTAATAAAAACATTAAACAATACATTGAAATAAAATCAAATAAAACTGAGAGGAAATGAAATAAAATACAATAATAAAGGAGGTAATGAAAATTTAAAAATATGGTCAGTTACGGTTTCGGTTTTACATCATGAAATGTGTATTTTAATGGTATTGTGCATTACACAATATACCTGTTGTATTATTTTATGTTATGAAATTGTTGTATTTAATCTTTAATAAATAATTAATTCATTATTTTTGTTCTTTAATAAATATTTAAATTTGGTATATTTTTTACAAAACTAGCTATCAAGCTGAGATGAAAGCCATCTTGGCCTGCGCAAAGGAGAATATACGTATTGGGTATATAGAATATACAGGAATAAAAACATACGCATATTTTCTGATAGCCAGGCAGCAATAATGGCACTGGGAAGTAACCGATGCGACTCCAGACTGTTGATGGAATGCAGGACTGTCCTTACAGAACTCAATAAAATAACCTTTATCTGTGTACCAAGACATAAGGTATCGTGGACAACGAGCGGGCTGACGAACTAGCAAGAAAGGGAGCGAAAGCACCGCTTGCAGGATCCGAGCCGGCCGTAGGAGTAGCAGCTTGCCACACTAAATTACATATTGATAGGTGGGTCAAATCCCAGCACCGCAAAGAATGGGAGAGGGCACCTGGAATGAGACAATCCAAAGTACTCATAAAAGGACCAGACCCTAGACGAACCAAGAAACTACTCGCTATGGACAGAAACTCTCTGAGGGAACTGGTAGGACTACTAACAGGACACATGCAGATATTGGGAGTGGAAAACACCAATAGATGCTGGAAATTTGAAGAAGATGAAGAGACTCCAATTCACCTATGGTGCCAATGTCCTGCTCTGGTGGGAACTAGGCTCAGATACCTGGGGAGACATACAGTAGAACCCGAAGACATAACCACATACCCAAAAACAACCCTGGTGAACTTTATTAAAGGGACTGGGTTGTTAAAGGATTGAGGTAAAATGGGAGATAGCACAATGGGCCTATGGCCTAAATGCTCACGGGAACTACGTGTAAACCATCTTCGCATTAAAAAATATACAGAACTAGAATTTTAACCGAGAAATTTGATAAATTCTGTCAAGATCTGTCAAGACCATTTATGGATCAAATCAAAACTCGCGTTCTGTTAAAAATATCGGTACTTTTTTCTTCTATTGTCCTTCGAGTACCAATATGGAAACTGGGTGGAAAAAAAAAACATCGTGTAAAACGCACATTACTAATCAATTGAATCAGCTGCAAGCGATCAATAGTGACGTCACCAATCACCGCTTCAACTACAACTGGCTGATAGCGCAGCAGATATGGTTGCAGTAGACCATTAGCATAAAAGTGCAACCTGCCGCAGATAAAGCGGATCTCTTCGGTTCATACAAAACAACTTTCGCTGGCCATTTTTTCAACAACTCAGCGCAATTTTTTGGTCTACCGTTGTTCAATTAGTTAAATTGCTGTCAAGGTTTACACGCAGGTGAAAAATCGAATTGGTAACGGAATTATAAAGTAAAAAGGGGCCAGTAGTTTTAACTTGCATAAAGTAAAAAGGGGCCAGTAGTTTTAACTTGCGTAAAATAAATAAACAGGTGCCAATTATTTATTTGTAGGCAGTAGCGGCAAGTTGATAAGTACTCCAACAATGAACTAAATTTCTGACATGTCATCACAAGACGAAACTTGGTTCAGTTATAACTTATAACATCTCACAAAGATTTCATTCGATAGGTGCCTACTAAGCGTGCGTAACTTGCATTACGACTGTGCTTATGTTCGTAGCAGTTGTTTCTAAAACAAGGGACATATTCAATTACTTTATATATTTCAATTAAACTTTTTGTATGCAACTAAAGTAAGAAATCTTTACTTCAAATAAATAAATTAAATACTCACTTTAAACGTTTTATTAGAAGTACAATTTTTTTTAACTGCAAATGTAATAAAGTAATAATTTGTAGAAAAAAAAATTAAAATAGAAAAATTTCTCTTCAACGATACGCTCTGAAACCTTCAGACTCAAATTCAAACATCTATCTGGAATACAATGTGCTTTCTACTTTGAACGAAAAATAATGTTATACTGCTACTACCCGGCCACGTAATATACCCCGCCACGCGTTGCTGTGGCTCCTCTCAGAACTTTCAAGAGCATTCTCGAACTTTCCGGAACCTTCTAGACTCACAGACACACTCCGCCACTCAATTTGGAACCTTATAGAACCTTCTTGAATTTTATCGCTCCAGAACCTTCTAGATCATTCAAGAACTTTCATGAATTTTCTGGAACCTTACAGACTCACCGACACAGTTTACGGGCCTTTTCTGAAATAATCTGAAGCATTCGCGGCCTTCCAAACTCTCTTACTTTCGATGTGACACCAATCTACCACCATAACCCCCGGTGGCTGGTTGCGAAAAAAATTAGACGGGTAGGGAAACACTGGTTTCTTTTTATAATATAAATTATATTAGATTATACTGACGCATTGCCACATAGCCCTAATCAAATTATTTAATGAAAAGCTCAACAATGGAATAATTAATAAATAATATCTCATAGATTAAAAAAGCACTATCAATGTCACAGCATTAATTAATACATTTCACGGCGCTGATTTAATTACGTCAAATCAATTAAAGGTTTAATTTAATACGTAAATGGCGCCTGAATGGTGTCGTAAATAATGACAGGAACTTTTATCTGCTAATCTGGATCGCCCTCTTAACGGAAATTTCATTACCATATTTGAGTGTAATCATGTATAACACCTTGTAATACAACTTGATACAGAATTTTCGCCTTAACCATTAAATAGATATATTTACGCCATTACTATAAAGCAAAAACATGTTTGTTTGTTTGAAAAAGCAAAAAAAACTTGCAAGCGATGATTTCTGGCGTTCAGAAATTTTAATGTTGTTTTTTTTTTTATTTTCTAGGTCATCGTTAGATCTTTCAAATGTCATTTCTATCATGAGTGATGGAGCTTTAATCAGTCATTAAAATCCAAAAAGCCAAATTGTTCTGAAAGTGAAAATTATTCTGAAAGTCCCTGTAAGAACTAGCACTGACGAAATCTTCAACAAACTTAACATCATGTCAATTAAACAACTATATTCTTAAGCAATACTTCTTTACATTTAAATATACAAAACACAAGAAATAACAACTAACACGTATATATATATATTAGAAACACTAGATCTCAGGGTCAAAAACATATACAACATTTACAACATACAACATTTGGGTAAAAAAGCTTCCTATACTTTAGTATTAATTTCTACAAAAAAAAATCCACTCTCATTCAAAATTAAAAAAAATATTATAACATTTATATCTCATATAAAAAGCTCGATGCAAAACATGGGAAGATCAGAAATAGATTATATATTGACACCAAATACAGACTGAAGAAGAAACCGCTCAATTGTTTAATTAAATTTAAAAAACACATCTCTTTCTGTTATTTCATATTCCATACGCATATATTTCATACGCGTTCATAGATGGCATTAATTTAATTGTTTTATGTAAATATATTTTTTAAAGTTATGCTTTTCAGGAATACCTAGCTGCTATTGTTTTATAATATTTGTTTATCTATAATATTTGTAATTTTATTTCAATAATAAAGGATTCTTGTGTTAACACTGACCTCATTAATACATAGGTAATACATCACTCCCTCCCCCCTAATTAATCTCTCTAGAATTAACTGCCTCCCCATGTCTCACTTCAACCCCCGACAAATACCCAAATTAGATTTCAATTCAGATTGACATCGACAGTTCGATCCAATACCGCGATAGCTTCATTATAGTTATATCTACATGTAAACTGTATAGTCAAGTTGTGACCCGATGTCTCCTGACATGCGATGTTGGATAATCCAAACACGCTCGTTATTAGAATAACCGAAACGCAAGGATGTACACATCTTTTAAACTAACATGTATTTAGTTATTTATTTAGAATTAACGATACAAGTGAGATTTATATATATATATATGAAGATTATTGACAGTGACAGTAAATAGAAAAAAGAAAAATCGTAAGAACCATTCGGAGAAACCCTTGACAGACATTATCCAATGAATGTTTCCCGGGCGGCGGTACCCGTACCCGACTACCAATTCGTAAAATAATATCAAAATTATATGTTTATTTACTGGTACCCAAGCTGTACTCAATCTTGCTAAAACTTGGTTGATTCTTGCAGTGTTAGAATACACAGTGTACGAGATAATACAAAATATAGTAGACGGTTGATCAAACCCTGACAGTTGATCCCCTGGATAGTTAATCCCCTGAATAATTAATGGATCTTCCTGACAGTTGATCACCAGATATTCGATCCCTAGTATAGACGATCCCCCGGATAGTTGATCCCCTGTATAATTGATTCCCCGGAGAGTATATCCCCCGTATAATTTATTTTATTTTTATTTTATTTTATTTATTTTTTTATTATTTATTTATATTTTTTTAATTTATTTATTTATTTATTTTTTATGTTTTGTAGAGACAAAAGATTGATATAATAATAAAATTAATTTATCCCCCTGACAATTGATACCCCGGATAGATGATCCCCCGTATTATTGATCCCCTGAACTTTTATCCCCCGGACAGTTGATCCCCCTGACAGTTGATCCCCCAGACAGTTGACCCCCCGGACAGTTGATCCCCCGGAAATTTGATCCCCCGGACATTTGATCCCCCGGGAAGTTTATTTTTCGGATAGTTGATCCCCCGAACAGATGATCCACCTCAGTTAATTGATTTCCCGGGAGGTTGATCCCCGGACAGTTAATCACCAGGAAACTTGATCTCCCAACGATTATTTCTGTTGCACAGATCTGTGTATCCTCTCTGCATACTCCTTCGAAGATACAGAGTTATTGTTAGCAAAAATATTAAAAAGACGCCTACAGATATTAGACAGACAGACTTTTCTTATACGCCCGTTTATTAACATATTTGTTCAGGGAGGAAATACAACATAAATAATCCTTTGGGGGATCAAGTGTCCGAGGGATCAACTTTCCGGGGGATCAAGTGTCCGGTGGATCAACTGTCGAGGATCAAGAATCAGATCACCGGTTTTGCAGTTATATTTCCCCCATTAGTTATTTTGGTGAGAAACCCTTAACCTTTTGGGCCTCAAAATACCCTGGACCTTAATAAATTAGTATTTTTTGTAAGTTTTCTCCGTGTGTATATATTATTTATATAATTTTATTTAAATCGAGTATGAGTAATAACTTAATATTGCTTTATTTGCTGACAGTCAGTAGTGAATCATTTTGTTAAAATTCTTTATAAATGCATTTCTCAAATGAAATGTTTTACTGAAATAGGCAGATAAATTGTGTAATTTACTATCAAATAATTAAAAATGATAATCGCCAATATTTTTTCTCAGCCCTGATTTTCCCCCACGCGATCGGTAGTACCCCCCACGAGCGATAAATTCGATTACCGATCAGCTCCCCCGATACCAGGGCTGCCACACGATACGAAATACGGTTTTACCGCTATTAAGAGAGGACTCATAATATTATTGCGTTTACTTTGGCCAGTTACATTCTGAGCGCAAACTTTGCTGTTAAGCGCAAATACGGAGTAATTATTTATGCACGTTTAGCTAACGGTTACTGGAAGTTCTTTAATGACTACTTGTGAAGTTTTTAAAAATTAACACATTGGAATCAAAATAAAAACGCTTTAATTTTTCAACAAAGCTTTATTCGGATAAGGAATATTTTAACGAGATGCAACTGTCCCGTTTTTGATTTTGTACGAATTCTGATTTAAAAGATCTTTTTTTCTGAGAATGAACACAAGTTTCATCAATAATGAGTTAATATTGTGCAGATCTAATGATGCTTTTGAACAGGCGAAACCAGGTAGGCATTTAAAGTGTTTAAACCTAACCTAACCTAACCCAAATCAACTCAACCCAAAACCAAAATAGGGCTGCACAACTACACAGTGCCAATTTAAATTCCTCTCTCCGTCATTTGAAACGATGGCCAAGAACAACCTTGAAGGGTGAAATCCAGAAACATACAGAAATACGGTTCACGCCGTAATAGACCTTATTGCATTGAGAGATGTGGGGAACGCGTGTCAAAACTGAACAATTTGAATTACGACAGATTTTTCAAGTATTGAGTTTAGAGAAAAAAGAGTTTGACTGATTTATTAAAATCCTCTTCACGCCATTTTTTAACAAAATATAAGTACATTCAGAATATATCAGAACACGCGTTCATGCAGCTCCGTTTATCCTGATAAATATTTTGTCGAAAAGCGACAATATTAAAAAAAATATGTATACGTGTCCCGACATCCTCCGATAGTTTGTTAGGAAATCTGACAATTCGTTCGTTAAAAGCCTGCAGTCCCGATTTTAACAGGAATGCGAATAATTTTACGAGATTTTTAATAAATTAGAATTATTTTATATCAGTAAGTTTTGTCCGTATAGAATACTTTAATTAACTTCATATTTGTACTGCCATCAAAACGTATCATAAGTATACTAAATAATTCAAGTAATACGAGCATACAAGCCACCGTACCACCTGCGTGAACAGGTCTTCAGATATATTCTGAATGACTAATATTTTATTAGGAAATGGTCATGCAGTCACATGTTTAAACAGTATAAGCAATAATGCACAGCTGAAATGACATTTTACACAGCTAAAGTAAACAATTAAATGATATCGCTTCCGTAAAAAATTAATATCTTAATTAATAAAATATAACTCAATTATTTATCTACTTTAAGTAATTTAAGTCAAAAACCGGTTGGTGGGTCTCACCAGGCGTTGTGTGTTCAATTCCTCAGCTGGCTAAGTCCTCCATCACAGCACAAGCAACATTTTCGGCTTACTGTGATGGTAGATGGTAGATTTTAAATTATTGTCAGGTTATTCGTAACCTGAGAATGTTTGTCTTTCTTTTAAAATATATATCACGATTTTATTTATTTTTCTATATATGTTATACGCCCATATGTTATTATAGCCTTCTTGTAACTATATTCCCATGCAGTTGAACATATCTACAATTTCTGCGAAAGTATTGCCACTGCATTCAATCCAGGGACAAGCGAGTATCTAAATGACTCAGTCCTGATATATTGTTGCAATTAAAAATAATTTTCGATCGAGTAGTTCTAGTTGATATGTTTTTATTTTATTTTATATTATAGAAAGAAACAGTACATGATTTACAGAGATGAAACAATATACAGGAATAAGATTTTTCATGTTGGGTATCAATGATATGTTTCCTTGTAATGTCTGCTAAGTGGTATGATTATCCCTTTATTACCAGGTGACGTGTGTAGTTTATAGGTGTGTGTGTCATGTATGTGTAAGTGTTTGTTTGTGTGAATCTGTATGTATGCGCATTGAATAGTTTAAATTATTGACATGATGCCACGTTTGAATTTGGGCAGAGCATCCGAAAAAATGTGAATGTTAGAGGACAGATACATATTATTCAGAGTATGAAGAGCTCAGTTAATTGTCGAATTAGATGCTGCATTTGTTTTATAATTAATTGTGTGGAATAGCACTGTATGTCGTGTACGTCTCAAAGGTATGTTAAAGTTAATAAGGGACAGAAGTTCAGTACAGTCAATATCATTGTTTAAAATTCTGTTTTTAAATATTGAGTCAGGTAATGCTCGTCACCATGTTGATGGTATTAGACTCCATAAATTAGGACTGTCTATAATTCCATTAATATTTTAAAAAATAAAAGTCGAAATCAATCTTCTATCTGAGAGTTGTAATAATTTTTAATTCTTTGATTCGTTTTATATTTGTTACCCATAATTTAGGTGGCCAAAGGGTTAGAAGATAAATGAATAATCTATAATCTAGTCTACCTGTCCCCGCCCAGTTATAGTATCACTTTAACTAATCACACCTGGATCTACAGTTGATTGGTTTTGCAATCAAACACACGTTACGTGTGTTCAATTCGTCATTCGATCCATTGATATCTTCAAGCACGTCGTAACGAGTACTTCCTTCAAAATTAAAATGGACTTTTTCACAAGAATTTTGAACGGTATGTAAAAAAAATACAGTGTTTAACATGCAATTCAAATTCAAAAAAATTAAAATTGCCTACGGGCAAAGCGTTGCACACAAAACTGGAATATTCATCATGTAAATTACTATTTGACATGTACCCGGGGTTACTTGAGGTTGTGAAAGGTTTGTTGTAAAGTTTTGAATCTTCTTCAGGCGTCCCCGACTTTTTCTGCCATTCAAACCACTCTCAAAATACTCATTTTAGATTAATTCCACACAAGAGAACCTGAGGAAAATAACTTCTCTCAAGGCCTATGTCATCTTTCTGGATGCTATGAGGAGGGTTTTTTTAAAGAAAAGAAGGAGACCTCTGAGAAATCTGTCCCACCCCACTGTAGGTAGGCAGAGGCATCCACCGTCAAGACCTAGGCAATCCTCACCCCATGAACCTAGACACCTCTGCTAAGTCACCAAAAGTAGCGAACCAATTGTGGTGATCTATGGCAGGAGTTGATTATTCAAAGAACGGCTCCCAAATTAAAACTATTTATTACTCCTGTCACTAATTCAGTATTTGAGTTCATAGGGCATACACAACATACGAACATTGCCTTTTATTTATATAGAAAAAGGATACCTATTAATTGTTAGGTCATATATTATGTACATCGACTGCGGCGCCTAAAATATAAAAGTATGCAAACCGCATAGCACGAATAGAGCTGTATTTAACAGCTAAAAACGTAATTCCGGGAATAACGAAATAGGCAGTGTTTATGGAATATCAAGTGTAATTTATACAACCGTTTTGAAAAGTTCTTTTCAATGTTTTATAATGATAAAAATCAAGTACATTTAGTATTACATTAAATTTATACACGGTGTTTCGTCTGCAATAAATTTGATACGTTTTATTCTGTATCTTACGATAAATCAAAAACATGAAGAAAATTGTCAATCTAATCTTCGAAATATTTTAAGTAATTAATTATTGTTTGATAATTTACTTTTAGAAAGCTGGGATTGTTAAATGGCTAGAATAAGGACTCCAGATTCAAGTACAGCCTCAATAATTTCCGCAAAAAAGGAGTCACTGTCAAAGAAAACAAAAGCAAAAAATATAATCAAGGCAGCGAAAAATTCCATCACCTTCTTCAAGAAAACTTCAGAATCCAACATGAACCAAACCACTCATAATTGGAACACGATTCGTCCAAGAAAACAACAAAATGTTAACACAATCTTTTCGTCTTGGGGAAATAACAACTATGACGAAAACTACGGGAAAAATGAAGATTTCAAAAGCAAGAGATATCCAAAAGATGTTTTTATGTCTAAAAAGACACCCACGAAGGGTTCAACAGAAAATAAATTTGATAGTTCCCTTAGCCGTTTGAAAGGAAGGGTTGGCCTGTTCAATTTCAAGGGTGTTAGTTCAAATTTGAGGTTCTATCTTCAGAAAAGCACCCTCCATGGGATGCGGTATATTGGAGATGGTAGTCTGTCTTTACTGGAACGGTAAGTCAGATGGTTTATCAATAATTTTATGTCTATTTGTATGTTTGTCAAACTTAAAGAGCCAGCAATCTTTTTAAAAAGTGATCCAAGCAATTCTCACACATTACCACAGTTAATCACCCGAAAATGAACATTTCTTCGTCCCAGGATCTTACCAGTTTTGGCCGTGATTTGAAAGATCAGGTCTCAAATTATTGGATCGTCCTACTACAAACAAATACGCTATTTTATATAAAATACTGTCCATCTTCCATCAAACCTTGCGAAAGGTATCCTTTGTTTAGACACCATAATTATTATAAAATTTAAAATTAATTTTCTAATTTCACCTTCCCGAGGAATCGATCTCTCTCTTTTCATTTATTATATAATATTGAAAAAATTTCAGAGATAGTTTAATATTGTTGAAATTGAAATTTACCACGCATGTAAATTCTTACTATAGCAATGTTATTAAGAAACAATAATTCAACATAATTTTGCAAAAATTTCGTAATACAGTTCATGTTTCATGACATCGCTTAAGTGAATGGCGTGCTAAAATAAATTATCGCAGCTAATTTCGCATATTATTATCCCATTATAGACATACAGGAATTTATTAACTAACATGAAGTGACATGTGAGGTAATTGAAAATAATGCAAACATGACGATTTCACATTAGATAATTAAACATAACCAAGAATATAACGAAAAGTTCTGATGAAGAAATCGGAGTAACCTGCACCAAAAATCGTTAACTTGTGGTCAAAACTACCCTGAGAGCTTTGATGATATTTTTGCATGCTAAAAGTTTTCCACTTATTCTACATATATTTATAAAATGATAAAGTATACGGACGTTTATAATTATGTCGTGATGACCTCGCGGCCATTTTGATAGTGAATCGAGATCGGCTTGGAGTTTCTGAAAGCCTTAATCTGATCCAATTTCCACTATTCATTGAGATGTATGCAATCCTGGATGTCAACTACCAGATTAAAAAATAAAAGGTGACCGAAATTTGAGCCTTGTGGAATTCCAGACGAAGCTCCGATTGTGCCTACTGGCTTAAATCTTTTAGTGATGAAAAAAATTATCAACAATGGATTAAAATCTATTTTTTAAATGTTCTTCGACAAGATATCGTGATCTACGCTTTCGAATACCTTTGCTAAAATTCTATAGATAAATTCGCGTGATGCCTAGGGTCCAAACATTGTTATACCCGTCGAGAAAAAGATAAACGTTTGGTTATCGTTAATTTAGTTTAGTCGAGTGTTTTTCGAAGATCGTATTTATTTACTTATTTTCATTCTAGGGTGTTTTGGTCTCTTTCTGTATTCATGGCCGTGCTGTTCGCAGCCTATTACATCGGCAGCCTGTACAGCCGCTGGGACACCTCGCCCATGATCGTGTCCCTCAACCCCGAGCAGGCGCAGCTGACATCCATTCCCTTCCCTGCCATCACCATCTGTAACATGAACCAGGCCAGGAAGTCCGTGGCGGAGAGGATCGTATCAGCAGGGTGAGTGGACACTGAACACCGGACACTGGCTATCCGGTAATGGAAAGCGGTGTCATCCAGTTTGCCCAACAGAGGGTTTACAACCAAAAAAGTTCTTGCAATACAAACTGTAGTTATCAGAGGGGCGATTCCGGTTCTTTGAATCTAAGGATTTGTTGTTATCCGTCCTTAGGGTCGATTCCGGTTTTACTTAAGGAAAAGGAATTGTCCTTAACCTTAAAATTAACGACCTTAGGATCGATTCGGTTTTACTTAAGGAAAAGGAATTGTCCTTTACCTTAAAATTAACGACCTTAGGGGCGATTCTGGTTTAACTTAAGGATAAGGAACTGTCCTTAACCTTAAAATTCACGGCCTTAAGGTCTATTCCAGTTTTACTTCAGGATAAGGAATTGTCCTTAACCTTAAAATTAACGGATCTTAGTCCTTAAAAGCCGCCCTGTACACATTCCTGTATGGCGCAAACAACAAACACCAGATATTATTTGAGATTTTCCGTATTGCGCTTCCTCCTTCTTTAGCAAACTGAAGTTCTGGAAAGACCCAAAACGCATCGAGCACGCCTTGCTATGGAGGCAATTAAAAACCGCATTAATATTATTGGAAACGATTATTAATGGAAAAGCTTAATAGTTCTTGGTATATGGTACTTAACGGCTACCACATTAATTTAACTAATTATTATACTGAAATACACCCTAAGGGCAGTGGCGGCTCGTGACTTTTGCGTGCTAATATTACAAAAACAAAACACGGCCAAACTCAAAATTTCCTGAAAACCTTCATACAAAATAACGAGTTTAAATAAAAATGTTTTGGACTAAACAACATCAATAATGTCGAATTTTTCAAACTTTCCACTCTCAAAAGTCACGAACCACCACTGCCTAAGGGGATTAACGCAAGACACACGGTATCATTTCTACATACAGAAGCACACACTTCGCCACAATCTACACAGCTCCCATGAAGATGAACGTAGTAACGTTGTCCGAAACGTTGGCCAAAGAAGGAGAAAGCGCAACACGGCTTAATAACCAAAAAAATTATCACGATAAAGTCACACCAATTTGGGTTCCATGATAAATCAACACTCAGTCATTAGAAACGATGAAAAAAAATTTAAACATAACCTAACCTAACCTACTTAACCCAGTTAATAAAGTTTTTGTTTCATCACTTTATATAACTTTTTGAAGATTTGATGAATTATCATTTTGATGATTTATCCGGTCACCACCAATTTGCCTTTGCCACATTAATGGAAATGTATTATTTTAGTTTTTTCTGAGTTCCTGCTTTCGATGTGGGTTTGTGAGAGCACTTTTTGCTGAACCTAAACTTTTGATAATGTCTTTAATGCTTATAGAAAAAACGTGGACAAAAAGGTACTCGAAGCACTGTGCAACGTGCAGAACGACACCCCCGTGGACATAGATTCATCAAGCAAAGCAGGAGAATGGTCGTATTTTAAACAATTTCTCATAAACGTAAGTCTTCTTACTTATCTTCCTTTTACGATTCTGCCAAAATTTAACATCACAACTGCCACTCTAGCAATAATTCAACACTCCTCACTCACCAACACTAAACCAGCCTTTAATTCAGACATACACCAGCACAAAACACGCCACAAAATCAAATACACTTATCGTTATCTATTCACACGACTAAATTTGGAACTAACTTCTTACAATACATCGCATATACGCAATACAATGCATTACCTAGTAACCTAAAACTTCCTGAAACAAACAAAAAAATATCGGCAAAAGCTCTTAAAAGATACTTCCTCAACAGCTTTATTAGCCAGTGACACAATCTTTTTTTGGACGTCTCTAACTTCTGTATATATTTTTTAATTTATTTGTCAAATATTTTTCAATAAATATGTTGAGTCTGTTCAGTCTTTCTCCAAAATCTTTGAACACTTCATTGAACTCTCTTTTATTTTTGTTTGTATTCTTATTTAAACATAATTGCCTTTTGATTGTATAATGTTGTGCTTCCCGAAATGAGTTTTATTAAACTCAATCGGAGTAATGTAGTATATGTAAATCTTTTAAAAAATAATTCTTGTTCTGTCAAATATTTAATTTGAAAATGTTTTAGGTGACCCAGCCGTGCACCAATCTTATAGCCATGTGCTATTGGAGAGCCTCGCCACGGGCTTGCGACACACTCTTCAACACCGCGCTGACTGATGAAGGACTTTGCTGCACCTTCAACAGTGTTCACAGGGACATGATGTTTTGGAACCCGTGAGTACAGATTCCTTCCATGTTTATTTTTTGGATTAGAAAAAGAATAAATGTATTTTTGAACATCCACATCGTTGCGTCCTGCTATTTGAGGGTGTCTGCTAACTGCCAACCCCAGTATCATGCTATAAGGTCAAAGTTGCGTAAGGGCTTCAAATTCAGTTTGGATATCTGTAATATCTGTCGATTGCTGATTGGATTACAACCCAGAGTTTTTTTTAATCCTTCCATCTTTGAGAAATTATCTCTCTTTAGTACCGCAATCTTTATATCCAAGGATACGGTGTTAACCTCCATACCAACTTACAACATTGGATAAGGTCAGCCAATACTCCTTTCAAAAGGTGTCCATATTTGAAAATACATAGATTTTAGATTTTTTTCTCACTATCTAGAACGAATTAAATTTCGCGGTTTTCGTTTTCCAATTGCTGGTATAACTGGATTGCTATTTTTTTATTGGATTCTAGCTACTAGTTTAGGCGGTCGGCAATTTTATATTTCTTGCTTAGTTCAGGACGGCATAGTCCAGTGGTAACGCATTGGACTGCCATTCCGAAGGTCGCGGGTTCGAACCCGGCGTGCGCAAATAAATTTTATTTGATTAATTTGTGTTATTTCACAATTAATTAATTAAAATAATATATAGTATATTTGCGGCACGTTCCAGAGTGGAAGATACTACCAGTATCGCCCTGGTGTAAGACCACCATTCAGAATTGAAACGTTGCTCCAAATGGCTTTAGCCGTGTTTAGTGACTAGATCTGAATAGCCAGGTACTTCCCCACCTTCCTCTTTCCCTTCCCCACTTACCTTCAGCCTCACAACATCCCCCAATTGGGGATGCCATAGTCTCACTGGCTCCAGACGGGAGCAGTTGGGACTCTTGTGAGGTATTCACTATAAAAATAAAAAAAGGCAGTCGCCAATTTTATATTTCTTGCTTAGTTCAGGCAGTCGCCAATTTTATATTTCTTGCTTAGTTCAGGCAGTCGCCAATTTTATATTTCTTGCTACTAGTTCAGGCCGTCGCCAATTTTACATTGTGAAAAAAAAAAATTGTGTTATAAATTTTTAGGGATTTTTTCAATGTTAAAATTTTATGTATTTTCTTGAAATATTCAAAATTGTCATTTATGTAAAACACACCTTTTGAGGTCTAATGTTCTTTCAAATAAAAGTAACAATAACCCCTAAACAGTATTTTTTTTATTTAAAAAAAATACGAACAATTTTGAAATAACTCTAATTGATATCAAGCATCAAATATGGTCTACCACTGCCAGTTTTAATTCAGGTCTGAAAGGGTTAGGTTAGGTTATCTTCCACCAGCCAGGATAGCCGTTTCAGCCTTATGAACCTTGCTTTCGATAGTATTGTTTTTACTTTTCCTTTATTTTTACTTGTTTTTCTTTTGTAAAGTTTCCGAGCCTTTGGTGTAGCTTCTTTTGTAAGTGTAGCTTATTTTGTAACTTGTGTCGTGCATTTATGATATGTAAATAAAAACTTTACATTAACATGTTCCAGGAGAGATTTATCAGACCTGAATGTGACATTTCCATTTCCTCCTGTTGATTGGACCCCCGAAGCTGGATACCCCGCGTCTGCTCCTCTCGACGGTTTCCCTTGGAGACCGATAGGTGACTACTTTGCATTTATTTGAACATCATGTTTGGTATTTGATATTGTGGCTTTTAGAAGACAACCATTTTCGTTACAGGTCCAGGGGCCAATCTTGGACTAACTTTGGTTCTGGACGCAGATATCGGCGAATATTACTGCTCTTCAACGAACAGTGTTGGATTCAAGGTAAGTGAAAAGTCATAAAAAGCTTTGACTTCATTATCGATTGGGTTTTCTTGGTATACATGGTGTCCGGTAAGTGGTGGATAAATTTCAACTGTCGATAGAGCACCCCATCATATTTAGTTAGTTTCACGATATTTGAATAAATTTTCATATCAACTGTTGAATTTGGCAGCCACCTCTGGTCTGGAGCCCCCAAATACCTGGAAAAAAAATCCCTCGATTGTGCGCAGAAACGGGCGGTCCATTTGATAGATTCCCCTTTCTTAACAAACTGATTGCAACCCTCAGAGCACAAGCGTCAAGAAGGTATCCTAACCCTGTTCTAGCGATATTACAATGGAAGATGCTCCGAGGAAGTAGCGTCATTGATCCCTTCAGCACCGATGCATAGTCGAGAAATACGCCAAACGCGCGCCCAACATATGTACACGGTTGACACATGAGAACGGGTCATTTCTACGACTCGTTCTTGAGTTTAACAGCTCGGCTGTGAAACGATTTGCCTTTCTCTGTGTTTCCTCCCTCCTTCAACATCTGTCTCTTCAAGATCCATTTTCACTCCTTCCTCTCCCCAAAAAGATCCTCTACACAGCATTCCTAAATATGACTGAGAGAAATTATTTTCCTCAGGGCCTCCTGTTTAAAAAAAATTGTACAATTTCACAATTCTTGGTCATTTGGTGAAGAATTAGTTATTGGTCATTTCTAAATTGGTAACCCTTTTAGTCCAGGTTATTTTGAGGGTTCGCTTATACATGGTGTCTGGAAACTAGAGATACAAGCGTGAAACTGGTAAATCTACATCACATTTGGATTTGATTTTGTCGTTTTTATTTTTTTTTATTTGAGCTCTTGTTTTCGACTAAATGGAGTCCGAATTTGTTGGGTCACATTTGAAAAAAAATGCCGCTAGAGGGTTAATGTCTTTTAAAATACGTTAAAGAACACAACCACCTCGAAATATGTTTTTTAACCGTTCAGTTTGCTGAAACATGGATTCGCCAGATTCCCGCTTGTACTACGAGTTCCCACAAATCTACAATTCAAGAATTCTGTTTTCCGTGTTAATGCTTAGTTTCTTGGTTTGGTGTCAAACTTTTCATGTCGTACAGAACAAAAGATAAAACAACTTATTGAATGGTACCTCGATTTATTTATTATATTAACTGTTATAAATTTTCATAATGTCATTCAATTTCAGAGAAATGTGTATGAGCCCGAGCGTAATTGCCACCGAAGATATGTTGTAATAACAATGTTGGTAGAATGCAATGAGTCTGTCTGCCGAGTTTTAGCTCGATTGGATTTCAGGAAGTGAGTTAATTTCCTCTACCAAGAGCCATGTAAAGAGTCAGAATAATAGAAGAGTATGTATGAATGTGAATGATGCAAATAGTGTGCCAAGACCGAGTTGTTTGTCGGTCCTTCCTCTTTGCCTACCCCAGCGGGGAAACGTCGTGATGGTTACTTCGTCAATTAGTTAGTTAGATTAAACTGTTGTAGATTCTTCTGCACAACCCATCGGAGACACCCAAGATAACGGACTACGGCGACCTGGTCTCCCCAGGGGTGGAGTTGAGGATGTCGGTGAAGCCGAGGATATCCGACTCCGAGACCAAACTCAGGAATATCGCATTGGACAAGAGGAAGTGCTACTTCGCTGATGAAAGAAGACTGGTCTTTTACAGGTTTGTCACCTACATTATTCATTTTGTAAGAAACACATAGCTTTTATAATAAAAGGTCAGGCAAAAGTAATGTCATAATGTGACTGCCATAATTTTTGCAAATGGCATCAAATGTCATTTTGCTTTGTTGTAGACAGATAAAGAATAAGTTGACAACAAGCAATGGAGCGATACACACGAAGAATGCAAAAATATTGTTACTGCTTATTTGACCATTTTCCGGTATGTTGTTTTAAGTGTTTTAACCAGAGATGTGCAAAATGGGTACCCAAAACCATTTGAAATGCAAAATGGAAATGGGTCAAAACTTTTCCATTTGAAAATTCAAAATGCAAATGGTTTATAGAAAAGCATTTCAAATGCAAAATGCAAAATACCTATTTTCAAAATGCATTGAAAATGCAAAATGGTTTCTCAGGTCAATCAATTAAAATAATTATACAAGTTTTAAACAATTTTGTCATTTAATAATGGACATCAATGTAGAACAAACATATTACATGATAGTAAATCCAAAAACACCACAACTACAGATTATGAAACCACAAAAAAATTGCGCAGGACTAATGTTTCCAATGTAAAAACATAGAAACTGCTATCTAACATTTAATATTACAGCGTCATGGCCCCATGTTCAGTATTTGAATCCGTATTTTTTGTAATGGTATCACTCAATTGCCAGGGCTCCTACCAGGGAGCAACTTGACAAATGTAAATTATCTCTCATAGCGAGGTTGAGGACCGACTGATATTTGGGGCTTATGAAAAAAAAATGAGTGGAGATAGTAGGAAGAATGTTGCAAAAAAGCATTTAAAATGGAAAATGCATTGAGAAAAGCATTTAAAATGCAAAATGGTTTTTAGAAAAGCATTTAAAGTGCAAAATACCCATTTTGCATTTTGCATTTCCATTTGAAATGGATTTATTTGAAATAAAGCACATCTCTGGTTTTAACGCAAGTGGTTAATCCCAAAATGGGATATGTTGTGAGGCTGAAGAGAAGGAGATGGGGAAGAACCTGGATATTCAGACGTGGTCACAAAACGCGGCTATTTCCATTTGAAGCAACATTTCAATACTGAATGATTTCTCTGTCTTTCACCATACTGAGAGTATCTTCCACTCTGAAATGTGCTGCTAATATATCGTTACCCGAGCAACTCCAAAACACGAAAGTGAGCCGAAAAACCATACAAATCTCTCATTATTTCTACAAATATTTTTATAGATATTTGAAAGAAATAGGTACCTACTGTTTTATTTTCAATTATCCATCTTAATATTTGTGGAAGTTACAAGAGATTTCCTGAAAAACATGGGTTTTCGGATTTCCTGATGATTTTTTGTGTTTGGACTTGCATCCATCCGTATACTACTTGGGTACAGAAATTATGAGTATTTTAAAATTAATTAATTGTGAAAGAAACGTTGGGCTAAATAACGAGGACACGAAATACGGCATAATAACTCAGAAATCAGTCACTATAATACTTTTGGCCGTGGGAATTTTAAATCATATGAGAAAAATATTTTTTCATCGGTAATCTATCCACAGAATAGCGTAAATTTTTGTTTGTTATTTTCAAACAATGCAGATTTTTTTATTGATTTCAGTAAATATGTTTGTGGTTTCAGGACTTATACAAAGAAAAATTGTGTAATGGAGTGCGAAACTAGACTAACAATCCTGCAGTGTAATTGCTCGCAATACTTTATGCCAAGTAAGTACGTATGGTGTAGCTAAAACATTTATCTTGACATACTTATATCTGCAGTCGGAAAAGAGGAAAACGAACGGACAAACTATTTGTTCGACTATTCTTAATTATGTTTAAAATTTAATTAATATTTGAGATATTTTCAGAAAACAGTACTGTAAGGATTTGTGGAATGTCAGACTCCAAATGCTACACAGATTTAAAGGGTAAGTAAAAATTATTATGTTCAACGTTTCTTATAACATATGCGCAAGCATCTATCGAATTGTGATCAACTAACAAACATAACAACATAATATAATAATATTTATGCTTGACGGTTGATCTCTATTTGATCAAAAGCTGAAACAGGCCGTGTAACCTCTACGTACCTGAAGGTTAAAATTTAACTAAGAGTGTTACCTGCCTTCGGAACGGAAGTGTTAACGGGGACTGTTCAAATCTCAAACATTCAAATGGTGATGCAAATCGTTGATTTGATGGTCATCAAATCTGAAACACCCCAATGGCATGGACGTGTGTCGAATAAGCTAAACAAGTACAAACAAGTTTTAGCAACTATTCACTTTTATTTATAACTTGTGTTCTGGTTGCAATTGAGGACAAGTTAGGGTTGAACCTAATTAGAATTTGTGTTCTAGTTGCGATCGAAGACAAATTGGGTGTGAACGAGAGTGCCACACTGTTGAACTCCAACTGTGACGAATGTTTCCCTGCCTGCTATGAGCTGTCCTATGACAAGGATACCAGCTCCTCGACCCTAACTGATAGCTTCCAGCTGAGGGAGGAAAACCTGGCGGGGAAGTCACCTGAATACTTCAAGTTAGTTATTGACAAAGAGGCGACGTCCATTTCATGATAACCACAATTCGTATTGCAAAGAAATCACAACTACCTTATAAATGAATAGTATTACTGAAATCAGAATAAATAGACCTGCCCTAAAGCCAAATTTGTGCAACTTTTCGTCAGCGTGGAGGCAGGTTGGCACGAGCCAGGTTCGCGCATTTCTTGATAAAACTATGTGATCATTCGTAGGTACTTGAATGGCGTCTAGCGCTTTAATATGCTACAAATCTGTACGTCCATTGTATGTCTCGACGCTTTGCACTCCCTTTCCTGCATGATCAGGAGTGCTCAAAAGAGTGTGAGAAAGCATGCACAAAAGCGTATGTACAAAAACTTTACACGCACAATTTTTCCCTCGTGAAACCGATAAATCGAATTTTGGCACAGGAAAGAATGTGCATGTAATGGCAGCGTTAGGGTAACCATTGAATATTCTGTTCCAGAACTAACATGGCTATAGTACACGTCTATTTCATGGAAACATCTTTCATACGATATACAAAAGGAGAGCTCTACGGATTCACTGACTTTTTATGTAAGTAAACTTTTAAATAATTTAATGTTGTACTTTTTATGTAAGCAAACTTTTAAATAATTTAATGTTATACTTTTTATGTAAGCAAACTTTTAAATAATTAAATGTTGTACTTTTTATGTAAGCAAACTTTTAAATAATTTAATGTTTTACTTTTTATGTAAGCAAAATTTTAAATAGTTTAATGTTGTACTTTTATGTAAGCAAACTTTTAAATAATTTAATGTTGTACTTTTTATGTAAGAAAACTTTTAAATAATTTAATGTTGTACCATTACAACAGAAAAAAGTTTCCTAAATATTTCTCCAGTGTTTCACACTGTTGAGTTTTTGGAATGGTTACCACAGACATAAGAATATATAGACTAGAAATTAAAGGTGAGGGGTAAAATCAACTGTTTAAGAACGAAGGGGGTAAAGCTGACTGTAATTCGTCAATAAATCAATCTGACAGTATATAGGCATCTCGCATTTTAATATCACCATTTAGTTCTTAAAAGTAAAATCTGCTTTTGAATGAATAGACATTTTTACATGGGAGCGCAAATTACTCGCCACGTTATGAACAAATTTGCGAAGTCCAAATTCGGCAAAAAAAAATTCTTCTATTTTCAGAGTCGAATATTTTGTTTACGTATTTAGTTAAGACACTTTTATAAGTGTTCATAATTTACTTCCCAGTAACAACGATGTGCACACTTGAGAATCGCTACATTCGACCAGATGTATCTCGATGTAATAGTATATGTTTCTACAACTGATTCATATTATACGATGTGAATAAGCTTAAAATGATGCTTACATATGAAATGTAATACGACAATTGGGTTTATTCTCTTTTTCACATCTATTTTTACAAGTTTTCATATCACAAGCCACTATTTTGCCGTGTTATTTCATAAAATGCCTCGACCATAGCTCGACACTAGTTCGAACAAGAATGATGACGTCACATTCTCAAGATTCACGGGAAGCCATACGCGAGCCCAGCCGGCTCCAATGGAACCGGTATGGGGAGTGGGGAATAATACGCTTTTAATCACTTAGGGCAGGTCTACTAATATTCATATGTCTATGATGGTTACCTATTCTTTGTTCAAAACTTTTCTTCTTTTTTTGCAGCAAATACTGGAGGACTTCTTGGGCTGTTTTTGGGCTTTAGCTTCCTGAGTTTTGTGGAGATAATGTACTTTATATCTCTCCGTATAATTTGTGCTTTCTACAGGAAAAAACATAGCAAGACAGGAACAATTTACCCTTTTTCACAGTAACCTAACCATAGACAAAAATTACATCTTGACTTTTGCCCATAGACAAAAATGAGCTAAAGCATTATCACCACCCCTATAAATATAAACAATTAGGCAATATTAGGAAGACTCTAATAGTAATAATATAGGCACGGGACAGCGGTGAAGGGCACCGCGGCCAGGTTCTTAAGTTGGTTCGCGTCGAAAGGCTCGCCCGTCCAATCGGAACACTCAAATAATTTTTTATTTTCATCACTTATTTTTTTTAAATTTTTCGATCTAAGTTTTTAAACCCACGTTGAAATAAAAAAGATAATAAAGATAATGAAAACAATAATAATTAATAATTATAATTTTTATCCAACTTTAAATCCGGCTGCCTGCGAATGTTCCAAGCTGCCGGTTGGCAGACCTGTTTTTTTTTCATCTAGTAATCGACCCCTATCGTAAGAAACCATTCGCGTTCATTTTCCTTACGAAGAAATTTTACGAAAAAATTCGTTTACTATTTCCATGACTGCGCGGAACCTTCCAAGAGACGCACCGGCCGACCAACTTTTTTAAGGCTTACTAAATGTTATTCTCACTACAAAGTAGTTTCATCTGTGTACTCGATGACGTAGCGTTTGTTGTTTCGGGATCCTAGGCTATAAATAGGCTATAAAATGAAACACGGTTTTATTTATTGTCAAATTAAATTTAATCTGTGGAAAAGGGATATTTATAAAATATATACATTCTAACCTCAATCAACAGAACATTGTACGCTCGTACAATAAAATTAAAAATAAAAAAACACCATACAATAAAACAGAACAAAAAATATATCTTTTTTTTTCATTATTTTTAAAAAAATTTTCTAAACAATTAAAATATTTGAAAATATGTCTTTTGGGCTGAAACTAAATATTTAAAAAATAATTTGACAGTGCATAGTTGAAACTGTTCATTTAAGTAAATAATATTACATGAAACAACAAATTATTTAATTTCTGCGTAAGCAGAACATCGCTAAAGTATTATGCTACAAGTCGTAGAGATCAATAGCAAGAAATGTGATTTTAACCTTCAGAGATTTAAACCCTCGGTTAAAACTTACTCGATAATGGTGATGAAAGGGTTAAAAAGTTTATAAATAGGTACTTAAATAATTTAAGAAAAATATTATGAAGTTGTGCATAATGTTAATTAATAAATAAAAAATAAAAGAACATATTTATCGCACCACGGCGCATTTACAATACGTATTTAAAATTTCAACTTATCAAATTTACTTGATGCCGTTTAAACACGCTTTAAAAATAAAAAGGGTTAGTTTTCTTTTTTTAAATAATGGATAGGTACTTTTATAGTTTAAAATTTTCATGTTGATGTTTTATAAAAGTATTAGAATATTACGTACGTATACTTTTGTTTAGTGAAATTTCTATGCGTAATAACTAAATAAATATTAAAAGTGTGACTCGAGTAAACTTGAGGTATGAATTTTATGCTTATGCAATGCATAAGTTTGAGAATAATAAACAGAGATTTCCAAATGATGATTTCCAAAAATCTGTCACAATTTTTCAAAGTGAGGTTCTGAAAATTTGCAACACTCAAAACGTAGTACACACACAAAATTATATCCATTTTATATCCAGGCTGTGAACTTTTGCATGTATTTCAGACATTTTGTATTAAAAAATTTACATCATTCAAGCAATGGCATTACAATACGTCTAGACCCATTATTGTCTCACAAAATTAAGAGAAAATGTGGCAAGTAACAAACACCCTTCTTTCCAGCAATTTAAATGTTGTACACGTATGACAGAGATAGACATTCAAAGAATATATTTGTATGAACCAAAAAGATTTACATACGACCGGGAGGCGTTTTTGTATCTAAAAGTTGCTACACTCTACATCGTGGGTGTGATTGAGATGACAAGAAGCACTTACACAAACTCGAATAAGGAACGGTGTCGAAACGACGTACTGACAGTAGGTTATCCTTTTTAGATCCCGTTCCCGCTTTCGTTTAACGTCATTGTGTTTAAAAATCGGATAGCTGTAGAAGTTATATGGAGCAGTACCACTTATCAGACGTTATTATGGAGTTATCACACTTAATGCCTTGTGGTTCCGACATACACCCCGACTCAGCAACCCGCCTGCTATCCAGTCGTTATATTTACATGTTGCTACATTCCCTATCTCACTTTCTCTAGTGGAAAACTTTAAACTAACTTTGGAAACAATCAAAATAATTGTATTATTTATAAAAATAAGTTATTTGGATGAAATGTTCTTGTTTAGTATGTCAGGTAGTGTTTGCCATATAATGAAAACCAGTGGCAATCTGTGACTTTTCAGTGAGTTGTAACATTGAAAAATTACACATTATGAATTTTTTAGCTAAAAACTTGAAGATTTTTAGATTGGGAAGACTGTGCTCATGAAAAGCCTGAAACTGTCCCTGATAGAAACACTTTCTCACCACCCACGGACATTTTGACACCCATTTACGCTATTTGATTAGACACACAATAATAGTTTAGTACTAAAAAGTACAACGATTACCGTATCTTTCGCTTGCCACTTTTGAAAACTGTAAATCCATAGGCCGCTGTTTCAAATCCGGCTCGAAGGACCAAAATGTTTGATACCCAAATTCAACATGTCTAGTTTGTAATATCATTGCAACAACTTTTCTGATAAACAATTTTCAATAGAATTATTATGTAATTGTTTTGTAAAGATACATTATATATTATGTAGTAAGCATCAATTAATGTGTCCACTGGCTTAAAGGGTAAAATAATAGACACAAACAGAAAACTTCATTTTGCAGGTGGGTTTAATCAGAATATCAAGTAACATTCTCTCGTCGGGTAATGTCCTCTGGTCAGATTAAGATTCCCAGTTAGAGCAAAAGTAATCACATTGGAGTCCACATACTAAGATTAAACAACAAAAACTGACAAATAAAGAAATCAATATGGTTGATCTTTAGTTTGTTGTGAGTTTTAGTTCATAAATTAATAATATAAATAATGGCATCCAACAATCATATCTGGGTCCTTGTAATTAGTAATTAACTTCACTGAGAAAAGGTTTAAGACTGTTGTAAAGATATATTAAAGAAACCAAATACAGCAAGACTAGAAAATCTTGTGAAAGTTATTTATTGCCCAAAATAAGAACAACGATAATTTGTTCCCAAGCAGCTTAAGGATTAAGTTCATAGATGAAATTATCAGAGTTTCTGAAACACTAGGATCGACTAGATACATTAATAATTAAATGAGTTTTAAATTCTATTAATTGAAAAGAATGTCAACTATATTAGAAAAATTATCAAAAAACATAGAAATAATGCCAAAATTACGTGTAATAATAATTGAAGAATTGCTTGAAAAACGCAAAGTAACATAAATGCATTCAGTAAATCAGATATTCCACACAAAACCCTAAATAATAAACAGGAAAAATTATTGATCATGATAATAATATACAAGGCTCAAAATGAATGTCTTTAAAACTACATTACTGTACAAGAGAATTTTGCAACGACAATATAATTCCATGTTTATGTAATTCACAACTTTTTTGCTGAGCTGTATATTTCTTGCTAACGATATACAGGATGTCCGGGGATAAAGAGCGCTAACTTCGGGAGGTGATTCTATATGGTGGTAGAAGTAAAAAAGATAGAATATTTATTTTGCCATGCAAACAATTCAAGTTTTTTACCTAAAAACTACCTTAAAATGATAGAATTTCGAAAAAAGTTATTTATTTTTTCTACTTCTAAAATCATTTAGAATCACCCCCGGAAGTTAGTGCACTTTACCCTTGGACAACCTGTATTACATGTTGTTTTTGCTGGGTATCATAATAGACGACATAAGCATTTATCAATTTATTCATTACTCTTTGCTCAGTGGAAGCAATTTGTCTAACAAGTCTTTACTGAGAAGTATTTTATATTAATTTTTGCTGACCAACGTAGACTGACAAATGTTTTGTGTTAATTTTTGCTGACCATCATAGCTATAATATTATTAAACAAGTTTTACCGAGCAACATTCATGAAATAACTTTTATCTGAGCGGCACATTGTAAAGTTAGTATTTGCTGAGCAGCGTATACGTAAGGTCTAAAGATTACTTTTTGCTGAGCAACATATTTCTAAAGTCAGAGTTTGAGAGCTTGGAAGACTGGTCAGCCGGGGGGACGTCACCGTTAGCAGCGGGAGTGCCCTCGACAGCCGGAGCGTCTCCGGCTTGGATTGGTTTACTGGCAACATTGGCAGTGGGCTTCTGCAGAACGCGTGGGACAAACATCATGGTTCTGGAGTGGTTTCTCCTGCAAACAGGAAAGCATAAGTTATATGGCTAACTGATCATCACACCATTTCCAGACTGCCACACAATTCTATCTTCATCGCCTCTTACATACTCTTCTATTATTCCGACTCTTCAAATGACCAGACTCAAGTATTTGATTCACTCGGTC
The DNA here is from genome assembly GCF_061612785.1 of Hesperophylax consimilis. Taxonomy (NCBI): domain Eukaryota; kingdom Metazoa; phylum Arthropoda; class Insecta; order Trichoptera; family Limnephilidae; genus Hesperophylax; species Hesperophylax consimilis. Next base: position 4,235,377 of record NC_142857.1, read on the forward strand.
GTGCCAAGTTACATTATTATTTATTTATAGTTTATAATGAGACATAACCTCTGAACCCAAGGTTAAATTCTGTCGATAAAATGTTTCTCTACGATAATGAGTTCTCCTTATCTTCATTTGGAACAAACATTAACAGAAGAGCTGTTTCGCCTTCAAAATTCAACTATGTAGTGAAAAATCAAAATTCAATTTGTTCAAAATTCTATTTGCTCAAATTTTGAACAAACTGATTGACAAATTAACAAATCTTCCATGTATTAAGATGAAAGGGATTTTGGATGATATCATTCTTTAGATTATCAAAATCAATATGTGTATATTTTCGGGACGACTTTATAGATGTGTTTTTAGTATATGTGTGAATTACATCAAGGAGTAAAATATTGTGGTCGGATATTGAATTATCACAGTTCGTTAATGAGTATTCTAGTTTTATGTCGGTGAGTATATGATCAATGATTGTGTTAGTATTATCTGTAATGCGTGTCGCGTGTTTGTTGTTTATTTTGTTCAGGATGCTATAATTATTTAATCTTATTGTGTCTGTGTACTTACGTGTTTGAGTATTTGTTGAGTCAAGTAGATTTATATTAAAATCTCCAAAAATAATACATCTTTTGTGTGCTTCAAGTTGGGGGCTAAGTTTATCCAAAAAGTCTTGATAATTAGTACTAGGCTTTTTATACACTACACCTATGTTTAAATTAAGTGTTTATATGTATCCACAGGAAGTTGTTGTCGGAGTCGTACACGTTGTTGATTACATTAAAGTCCATGGTATCTTTGTGGGCGGCAGGATGCTTCATGCCGGTAACCTTCTAGATTTACGTACTTTACTTCCCCTTCTTTCAGCCATGTCTCACTCATCAGAATAATATTGAATGTATTATGTATCTACTGTGTACGGTTTTAACTCACGTTGACGGGGGAGTCATCATGTGCGAAGAGGCAGGTGCTCCCAACAGGTGGGGCTCCGTCTTCTTGGGGGGCGGGGCGCTGAGGGCCACGCAGATGGGGCGGCCCCCCACACTGGAGCCGTCGGTGCCGTGCAGGGCCAAGTTGGCGCTCTTTTCATCGAGGTACTCCACGTACGCTAGGCCTTTGGGATTGCCATTTCTACAGGGAAAAAAAAATTATTATTAAATGTAAAAAATACTAAATTTTTATAAGTTAAGTTATTATTTTCAATATTAGTTTTACTGCTTCCATAGTAAATAAATGCTTTATTTTTGTCTTAAGTATTTACATTTTTATCTTCCTATTTCGCCCATGTAATGCCAAAGAAATGTATGTGCATTTCTCATGTTTTGTGAAAATGGTCTAAAATATGTAATATGCAGTACAAAAAACAACGCAGAAACCCTCCCACAGAAAGTTGGTGGCATTAACTGGTGTCATTACAAAGGTTACTCTTACTGTAGGGTACAATTAGGGAATGCAATCCCGGTATACCGGGATCCCGAAATACCGAGATCCCGCAGACATTTTGCGGGATCCCGCTGGACTGGCGGGATTACAGAGAAGCTTCTACAACTGCATCGACGTCCAGTTCTTCCACACCGGCTGATTGTAAACCTCAACCATCAACAAATAAAATCACTGACCATTTTTCAAGCGAAAACAATACCGTCGAAAAGAGGGTATCACGAATGGTGTCTAAAGATGGTTTACCGTTCCGAGTTTTCTGTACCTCGTCGGATTTGCGAGATCTTTTTAACCCGGGGGTTTTAACTTACCAACATCGTCTAATTCTATCAAATTAATGGTTATGAATTACGGCAAGACACTAAAAATCAACTAAAGAGCAACTACAGATTTACCCTCACTTACTCTGAATTACTTTGAGTCCGGTGGATTAAAAGGCATATACCTTCTCAATTCACTTACAATGCGCTAATGACTATTGTGCCAACCAGCGTGGAAGCTGAACGAGCTTTTTCAGCCGCTGGCTACCTTTTGTCCAATATCAGAAGCCGTTTATCAGATTACACACATTAATACTTTAACTTTTTTACGAAGCTATTTCCAAAATAATGTTTAATTAAACTTATGATGCTCATTGTACAAGAATATTGTTTATTGTGTGAACGTTATTATTTAAATTTAAGTTTCAGTTCAATTTCAGTTTCAGTGCCGGCAATCCGGGCGTTTATTTTATTTTCATTTGTGTACATAGATTTCTTTTACCCACCTCACTAGACAAAGTCTGTTCCCAGGCGGGTATGTGATGTAAATTTATGTCTTATCTTATTCTTTGCCAATTTATGACTTAAACTTTACCTATGTCTAACTAAAGGTATACCTATTAATAAATCATTTAAAATGTCCCGAATAACTTGTTTTATTATAGGTATAAATTTAAAACTCTAAAAGCAAGGTTGGTAGATCGAGGTATTAAGTCTTTATTGTACGATTGATTAGATATCTAAGTCCACTCTGCTGGATCCCGCAAATACCTGGATCCAGCGGGACTAAGATTGTTCAGTCCCGCAAATACCTGGATTGACATTTTCTTGTTGGATTGCATTCCCTAGATACAATACATCTAGTCAATGAATTCCAGCATATTCATTACAAAGGTTACTATTACTGTAGTGTGTAATACATCTTCAATGAATTCCAGCTTATTCATTACAAGGGTTACTGTTACTGTAGGGTACAATACATTAGTGTTAACACATCTAGTGTTAACTATTTAAGAAATATATTTGTACAGCGCCCCTGAGGTGATTTCTCACGAAAACGGCGCTATATAAATTAGCCAAATATTATTATTATTATCTAGTCAATGAATTCCAGCTTATTCATTGTAAGGTTACTGTTACAGTAGGGTAAAATACATCTAGTAAATGAATTCTAGCTTATTCATTCCCCATTGAATATGCACACTTTTGGCATTCATTGTGATAAAGGGTGGAACTCACTTATAAGAGACGATCCTGATGCCCTTAAGTTCGCCGAACTTGGCGAACACTTCGGTGAGCCGCTTCTCCGTGCAGTAATCGAAGGCGATGTTCTTGACGAACAGCTTGTTCCGCTCGATGCCCGTGGGGTACACAAAGTGCTTCTCGCGGGAGTCCTTGGTGGAGCAATAACGGGAGATGAACATGGGCCGCGTGCCGAGAAGCGCCCGGTCATGCGATAGCGCCACAGCTACTGAATCCTGCAAGTATTAAAAAAAGAGTAAAATTACAGCTAGGATACCCCAATAAAAATTCCAACAGCATTCATAAGTAGTAATGGCAATAATATACATTTACTTTATAGATAGAAAATTTTATCTTATGCATTGGCAATCGGAAAATTATAACCAAGTGGGTGCCCCAGTGGAAGCGACATAGAGGCAGACCGAGGAAGAGATGGACAGCTTGTGACGTAGCGCCAAGATGATGATTTGCCATATTAATCTATATTTTATTACATTTAAGGTATTGGACACAGGGTTAATTGTTACTTAGACAGAGCAACCATGCAGGATGGGGCTTAAAGCTTTTATACCTGACGGTGACCGGATAACTCATCAACATGACAATTCAACACACATTTAAAAAGGTATTTAAAGTCATGAAAAGTGATGAAACATAAACAAGGTTAAATAGGTTACGTAGGTTAGGTTTATAAGAAAGTTTTCTGGTTGTTTTTAGTGAGGCCCACACTTGGATAGTTTACTTGCACTCTTCACATAGTTGCTAGAAGATCACAGGCACTTCTAAACTTTATCATCTCCCGGTGAACGACACTACTTTAGATAACCACGAATTCCACAGCGATTAACGTCAGACTGAACAACCTCACAAGGTCGTTACAGGGCTAGAGGTAATTGACAACTGAATGCGGGCGGCGAACGCTTCAAAAGTGCGGACTATAAATTCCACAGCGATTAACGTCGGACTGAACAACCTCACATGGTTGTTACAGGGCTAGAGGTAATTGACAACTGAATACGGGCAGCGAACACACCATTGACGCATAACATTTCAAACCGACTGGGAACCAATAGCAGTGGCGATTACTAAACAAATAGAAATGTGCGTAATACTTACAGCGTCTTTGTAAACGCAGTAGCAGATACTGCCAAACGTTTTCACGCCTTTAATAAGTCTCATTTCTTCTATTTCTCCGTATTCACTCAATTTAGTCCTGAGTTCGGCTTCGTCCACTCTGAAATCAAAGATACACATGCTTTATAAGACTTGCGTGATAATATATGTAGTCTCAAATACCCCAAACGTCTGGAGCCAGTGAGACTATTCCGAGTGCACAGGTAAATCTATTAAATAATGTTGGAGATAATTTAACGAGATTTTCTAAGACTAACATTAAATCTGCAACGATTTCCTTTTTAAAAGGGATTGAAATCTGGTCACCAAACACAGCTAAAGTAATTTCAGGCAATATTTCAATTCTGAATGATGATCTACCACCAGGGCGATAATAATAATAATAATAACATGGAATTTATATAGCGCAGTTTAGTGTCATTTCACTTCAAGTGCGCTTAACTACTCGTATAACAAACTTTAAAAAAAATGGTAATTCAGTGTTAATAGTTCTTAAAATTATTCCTACAGTGTGCCTTACCCAATACAGATCTAATATTATAACACTAAATACACTGTTTATACAAAGTGATGACAAAACTTAAAATAACAATAACAGTAGGACAGGACAAAACACGAATATTAAAACTAAAACATAACATAAAACAGGAGGCAGTTTGTGCTCAGAAATGAGAATGTTCTGAGCAGACACTAAAAAGGTACAATAAGGAGACAACCGAAACCAAACAATTACCGGAAGTTTTAGAATATGGCTTATTATAAAATATTGAAAAGAAGTTAAAATTTATAAATGGTAAGATTTTTTAAATAATTTTGTTTTTAAAGCTCGTTTAAATTCAGCCAAATTCTGGAGATTAGTAAGAGCTGAGGGAAGTCTATTCCAGATGAGAGGGCCTGTTACACTAAAAGAACGATCATAGTAAACAGCTCGATTTGACCTAGAAAGTTCGATTAGACGATTACTAATATCTAGATCTGCTGACCTTAGAGTAAGCTGTCTATTGCTTAAGTTTTGTCGGATACATAGTTCCGATATATATGCTGGCGCCATTCCTTGCAATGCTTTGAAGGTCATTAAGCAGATCTTAAACTCTATTCTTTCAGGGCATCGAAGCCAGTGAAGGCGATCCCTTAGAAGTGGGGTTATACGGCAATACTTAGATTCACCAAAAATCATTCTTGCCGCAGCATTAAAAACTGACTGGATTCTATTGATTTGTTTCTGAGGTAGGCCGGCATATGCACTATTGCAATAGTCCATACGTGAGACGACGAACGAATTTATGAGTGACTTTGCTCCATCAGAGGGAAGGCATCTCCTGATACTTAGAATATCTTCCACTCTGGAATTTACAGCAAATAAACTACATATTATATTAATTGTACAAGACAAATTAATTAAATAAAATATATTTGCGTGTGCTGGAATTGGAACCCAAGGATGGTAAGCACGCAGCCGTTGGTACAATAGATCATAATATAGATTTATTAAATACCTGAAGTCCAAGTTGCTAACAAAGGCAGTCCTGGAATTCTTTTCTTCGTCCTCAACAATTTCTGAGCGTTTCTTAAAATCTTCGTATCCCGGTGGTGGTGCGGATGACACTTTGTCCGTATCGTCTGGTCTCAATCTCTTTGAAGGTGCGTCTAAAAACACATAACAATTTTAATAAAAACATCATGAATTTTACTAGTCAGATGAAAACAGAATTGCACCTTTTGGCACAAATTAAGTGGGTATTCTAGGCTCCAATTATTTTACTAGTCAGTTAGATAGTCATATTAGAAAGCATGATATAACAGTAAACTGATAAACTGAATATAAAAAAATATTAGCAAAACATGTAACAGTAACATAAAATAATAAAGAAGCTAGAACAATAATACATATAAGACAAATCACTAAAACTACATTACCAACGCTATTATAATTTGTAGGATTCAACAAAGTGTTGGTATAGATTATGCTTAATTCTATAAATATAAATTGGTGACTGTGTTTGATGGTTGGTTTTGTATGTATTGCTGAAGAATGTTATATTTTGTCTTGTATTCCTAGTCGGCACATGGAATTTAATAGTGGCAACGATGGCAGGACTGTCAATTAAGTTGTTAATGACTGTGTAACACAACCAGGTCTGACATAATTCTCCTGTCAGACAGTGTTATTAGATGCAATTGATTCATCAAACTGACATAATTAATGTATTCAATTGGAATTCTGAACTTAAAATTTACGTATCTAAGAAAATTGTGCTGAACTCTTTCTATATTGTTAGAGTGAACTTTATATAAAGGGGACCAAATAGGTGAATTATATCCCATTTGACTTCTGACTAATGAAATATAGAGGGTTCTCATACAATCTAAGGACTTAAAATCAGTTAAAGTTCTGCAAAGGAAGCCAAGCATCTTTAAAACCTTATTAGTTATATAATTGATGTGTGCAATGAATTTCAATGGGGATATGGAAGGAAAGGGGATAGAAGAGGAAGGTTTGGGTGCACCCGGATATTCAAATCTAGTCACTAAACTCGGCGAAAGCCATTTCAAGCAACATTTCCATTTGGAATAGTGGTTTTTCACCAGGGTGATACTAAGCACGGGTAGTTTCACAGAATTTGAACAATTCATCAAATTTCAAAGTCATAATTCAAGTTCTATGAAAGTCCTATACAAGTTCTGTTACTATCCAAGTACTGTGACACTTGAAATAGAACTTTTACAAAACTTGAATTTTATCTTTGTAATTTGATGAATTGTTCAAATTCTGCGAAACCTTCACCAAATTTCAACGTTCATTTTTGGATTCTGTGAAACTCCTATTCAAGGTCTGTTATTATATCATTATAGGCCAGTTACTGGACAGAAGTGAAGTAATAACTTAAAAAGAACTTTCACAGAACATGAAAATTACGTATGAAATTTGAAGACTTGTTCAAATTGAAACAACCCGTCCTAAGAGTTTTTACCACTTTGGAACTATG